>NW_024354498.1:6062419-6107427 GCF_902729225.1 Pteropus medius
AATAAGACCGAATCTTTTTTCTGATACCCTCATCATGGTCAAATTTCTATCTTTGTTCCTCTTGGCATTGGTGTCAGATGTCTGAATGGGGGTGGGGCACAGACCAACGTGGCAGAATAGTTAAGAGTCAGACAAATCTGAAGCATCATCGTGATTGGGACAAGGTAGTTAATCTTTCTGATCTCCTTTCCAAACTGTATAAAAGGAAGAACATCTAAGCATAAGATTGTGTGAGGATGAGGCAACATGCCTTTAACATTATACCTGTCACATAATCTTTGCCCAACAGATGGTAGTGATTAAAAAATACTATTGATATTTTTAGAGAAGGGAAAAGAATCCCAAGTGTTTAAACATTAATTTGAATTTGTCACTGTTGCCTCTGAGCATAGAGTTTGGAAACCATCAAACTTCAAATCTTATGGAAAGACTATAAAAATGTTCCCCAAATCCTGCATGCTTTATATTTATAAAATATATAAAGTATTTTTATATTTAATTTAATATAAATATAAATTATTTATGTATTTAAATAAAACATGCAGAATTTAGGGAACATTTCTACATGTATATGGATAGGAATAATATTGCAGCAAATTAGTTTGAAACTCAGTGTATAAAAAGGTTTTTATTTTGGGCCATCACTATATCTGCTTTTGTTATTATTACCTATCAGTGTTCCTGGGGTCAGAGATTATTTGACTTTCTTGATCCCTATACCTTGCGTTGAATACAATGTCAGGAACTTAATAAATTTCTGGGCAATGGTTGCAACAAGAAACTATTTCTGAAATACAGTTTTGCCTATTAATTGTAGATGAAGAGCAAATAGAAGTCACTGTAAAATTACTGTCTAGGAGAAACAATAGTTTGAGAGTTGTACTACATAAAAAACTGCTCAGCAATAAAATTTATGTTATTTTCAAAGATAGTTATGGTAATATTTTAGTGTCAAAAAACTACATTTTAAAAGTATATTATATGTTGAGTTAAAATAACCAGAAGAACTGAAGTTATAGTTGTATCAGATTAATGTGGTGGTTCGATAAATTTTTCAGATTGCTAATCTCTCATATAATTGACCAAATGTTCAATCTAGTACCTATTCTTGACTTTCCCTTAGATGCAAATCTCTTTTGAGGGTAGAGAGATATCGTTTGAACCAAACCCTATATAAGTAAATTTTGTTTTATTCCTCAGACAAATATTATAATTGAGACCCAATTATGACTTATGAGCATAAAAACCTACTTATGACACTATGGCAAATTAGTCAATGAGACAACACTCCCAGTTCAAAACAACAAGAAATACTGGATGATATATAACTAAGTTTAATTTAAATATATAGCTGAGTTCACAAGAATGTAAAAGAAATCCTTGGGGACAAAAATAAAGAGAAACAAACCCATTCCTCAACCCAAGACTGACAAACAGAAATTTGAAGGTTTGGATGGTCTCTGGAAGGTGAAGGAGGGTGGGGTGAGGTTGCCAGTCCCACTGACCATGGAAATTGAGTTTTAAAGACCATGTTGGAACAGGAAAGGAGGCCTTGGGTCTATTCAAAGTAGAGAGATGGAACCAAACAATTATAAACCTGGAAGCCTTGATAAACTCAATGAAAGTTTTAACAAAAGATAATGTGTCATTATCAACTGTCACAGGGCAACAGTATTTGTCTATCTTGCTTTTGTCTCTTTTGGGGAAACAAATTCTCTTGAGAACTTATAACTAGGGGCATGTCTTCTTGTAATTTGGTCCTTGAATTTATATTACCTATGTAAAAAGAGAATCCCCAACTCAAGACATAGACAAGAAATGTAGTCCAGGCTGATACTATCTTGGGGTTCCTGACAAACACTCTTTAGAGGACCATACCTTCAACTCAAGCAATGTATAATTCTCACAGATAAAATTCCACTAAACATGAGCTCATAATTCAAAATAAAACAAACAAACAATAGTAGAAATCCATTAAGAGCAAAACTTAGCAGATACAACAAACAACATAACTAGAACCCCAGAATTATTAGATAAACATTATAAAGTATCTTTAAAATGATCTAAGACATAATGAAATAATTGAAAACACAAGCAAATAAGTCACTACATATGATAACTAGGCAAATTAAAAAATACATAGAACTTATAGAATTGAAATATATATTTGTTGAAATTAAAGTCTTAATGGACAACTTTCACAGCATATTAGATACTGCTCAAGAGCGAAACAGTAAACTAGAATATAGATCCGAATAAATTCCCTAAAAAGTAACACAGAGAGTTAGAGATAGAAAATATGAAATAAGGGTTAAAAGAGATGGAAAAGGAAATGAGGACTTCTGAAATACATACCGAGGGGAAGTTCCAGAAGTAGAAATGGATAAGAGAGAGAGAATGTGGAAAATAAGTATGCAGAGATCATGGCCCAAAAATCTGCAGAATTGAATCTGGGTAAAATAACTAAAAAAATAAATCCATAAAAGGACACATAGTGGTCAAATGGCAAATCAAATAAAAGCTTGAAAGGAACCAGAGAGGAAAAACAAACAGATTACCCATGAAAGAAAGACAAACTGATAGCAGATGTCTCAGCTGCAACAAAGGAAGCCAGAGTACAGTGGAATCTTTGTCATGTTGAAATAAAACTGTGATTGATTCGGAGTGTTATGCTCAACGAAGCTATCAGTGAAGAAAGAGGGTCAAAGAAAGACATTTTCAGAGAAACAGAAGTTAAATCTGCTATTCATACGCTTTCACTGAAAAAGCTATGAGGTATATAATTCAGTAAGAGGTAAATTGAATCCAGAACGGAGTAAGATGCAAGAAGGAGTGATGATTAAAAAATGTATAAACAGATGGACAAATCTAAAATATTGATACTGTGAAATAACTATAAAAATATTAACATGGACATAGAAACAAGGCTAAATGAAAACATTGATCTAAAGCGATGTAAAAGAAGATGGAGATGACCAGAAAAGAACCCATCCCTGATCCTTGTATTGCTCTAGAATAGAGGTATTTAATTTTATCTTAACTTTGTTAAACAAGATATTAATGTTAAACTTTTAAGAAAAGGACCTCTGAAAAGAATCGACCCTATAACTTCCCAACCAGTCTGTTCTTGAAACACCTTGCAGTCTGTGAAATCAGACATTAAAAATGAGATAGCTTAAGGGGAAAATCGGGTGGGGAAAGATTATAATATTTAGCCATAGTCTGTGACAGCCAATAATACCCAACCTGAGAGGGAATTATGGAGAGAGGCGAAAGGATTCCATAAACATATAATTACTTAAATCTGTGTGGCACACTATCTTTAATAAAACCAGCTTGGTCTTAATAAAATATCTGATGGTTTATTGTTTATGCCATTCCACTTTTCTCTATTAATATATTTAATAAAATGGACTTTTTCTTCACAGCATTGCAGCCAGTGGGGGATGGGGAGGGAATAAGAGAACTCAGAGAACCAAATTGCTCATGTACCTTTTCCCCCCTCATTGTAAATGTACATATATCTTTCAGCTTTATTGCGGTATCAGTGACAACTAAAATTATAATATGCATCTTTTCTTTTTCCTTTTTTTTTTGTTGGGGACACATGTTCAAGTTCATCTAATTTGAAATGCAGGCATGAGGAGAACTTCGGGGAGATTAGAAGCAATTTCAGATTCTTCTGTTAAAACAGCCATTGCAGAAAGTTCATGTAGACTTTTCATGTAGGGATGAGGAAATGAGGGTGTGTGTTTGCTTCAGGAAAACAGACAGAATGGTTTTGTAGCAAATAAAATAGTGAGATGGTTTCAATCGGGGGTGGTGTTCAAAATATCTAATAACCTTGTTGGTACTTTGCAGAGAATGTAGTTCCCCCAAGTGCAAGGACAAAATCCAAAGGAGTATGAGCCTGGAAATGTGGGCCACAGCCTTGAGGATCAGATGGACACTGAGCATTTGTGCACTGGATGCCAATACTGTTGACTGAGGTAACATCTTCCCAGCTGAAGACAGCCTTCTCTGCTTGAGAGGACAAACAGTGGGCATGTGGCAGTTGTGGTGGGCTAGCTGGAAAACCAGTGGGCATCGAGTGCCCAGGCAACATGTTTGGGGCTGTCTAAACCTGGGATGGTCAGGTCAATGTGTGAGAGAGCAGCTATTTATCAGTTGGCATGGGAGCATTTCTGAATTTAACAACCTGGTTTCTAGATCTTCCTAGTAAGTTTGCTTGTTTGGTGGGATTCCTGATTTCTCTAAGGAGATATCAGAACAATGAGCAAAGAAATTAATAAGTAGGAGGGCAAAGAGGTCATAGGTCAGGGGATAATGCATAGAGTTAATCACGGAGGTAGAGCCTCCCTGAATTTCCTGCAAATGGCAACTTATCCCAGCGCTTCTCATTGTCCCTCTGCTTTTGTATTAGTTTAAATTGGTTTCTTTTATTCTCTTTATTTTTTTTACTTTGTTGACATTTTGACATACCTCCTCATTCTCAAGTGGCTTTGCACCTGCAGAAGATTAAAATTCCCTCCCAGAGGGCAAAAATGCCCACTAACCAAGATGAATTGTGGTTACAAGTGTAAGTGTATCTCATTTAGTGCTAGCTTTCAATGGAGGTGTTCGTGAAAAATTGTCTGCAAAATTAATTTGTGTAAAGAGATCAATTTCCTTCAGCTGATTATGTTTTTGGAGATAACTCTTTGGAAGATGGGATTATGATTCCATGAGTGCTCAGTGAAAGATATTTTGCTCCAAAAAAGAAAAGATAGTGTTGCAAAAGACTGCCTAGTCGCCGACAGGCCATGGGAAGCAGCGTTTCTTATCCTACACTGTGAAATTATCTAATTTATATGATAGAATGGATTTGAACTTGCTAGGTCTTTTTTTTTTTTCTTTTTTGGACATAGAATTATCTGCCCCTGAGGTTTCTACCAGCTGAGCAATTATTTACGTTGGCAAGACATCACAGTTCAACTCAGCTCCAAGATTCAAGCTCCAGTGTGGGACACACAAGTGAACCTCAGTCACAAACTTTGACTTCCAAGCCCAGCTCAGCCACCAGGTAACTAACTATAGGTGTCTGTGGCCTTAGTACTTTGGTAAGAATCAAAGTGACCTTGTACCTCTAGTATACTTTCTCTCTGAACCTGCTTGGGCCTTTCTGACTTACATAGCATGAGATTTCCAAATTAAACATGTGCAAAAACGTTGATGTAAGAAATCACCACATATGTGCTCTTTAGTATTGGTGGGGAGATTAGTGTGTCTCAAACACACAGCCTTTTCTAATTACAATTCCCTCTCAGTATCGGCAGAGATACCAAGATGGTGGTAGGGAATCATAAAATTCAATGGATATACACTTAAATGTCCATTGATTGGAATGCTATGGGCCCCAACTGTCATGGCTGCAAAGCGATTCACCATCCACTGCAGAGTTAGCTAAAAAACCCTTCCCAAATTAAATCGATGTTGGTGAATTTAAATCATAATTAATAATTCAACAGCAGGAACAATAGCGATAAAAAATATCACCGACCTCGAGACTCTCTGATAATGCACCAAAACAAAGTATCCTTCCTCAGAACTGGGGGAATATCATCAGCATGTGCGCATGTGCAGAGGGATTTGCTATGTTCCTGGGTGTGGGGTCATGTCTTGTACAGAAGGGATTTTGAGTCTCCCTGAAACTGAGGTAAAGGTTGAATTTTAGAGTATGAACACCAGATTTTAGTATTCGTGTTAAAGTTCGCGGTAAACAAATAGCCTTTCATTTAGGTAAAAAAAAAATGAAGTTTTTAGAGTCATTCTTTTTTCTTTAAGAACCGAAGCAATGATTGCATTTCTGCAGCGCGCTTTCCTCATCTCTGAGTAGCGGTTGAACTTTTCTGAGCATTTCTTATGTGCCAGGCCCAGAAACGACCATTTTACATGTATTGCCTCATCTACTCTTCATAGCCACCTTGCAAGGTGGAAACCACTAATATCCCCATTTTAGAAATGAAGAAACTGAGGAGGATGTTTTCCAAGGTAAACAAGAGACTCCTAGGCCACACTTTGGTAACCACTGGCTTAAATAAAATTTACAGGGATGACTGAGGGTTGGAATTGGTTGATCTGAGTCTGGAAGACAAGATTGTAGGTGGCAAAAGCTGAAGCATCACCTGCCAGGATCAAATGCCAGCAGGCTCTGCCCACTTTCCATTTCAGTAAGCCATTCCCATGGTCTTGACGCCTCGCAGCAATCTTCTTAAGGTCTAAGCGCCATTATCCCTCCTCTGAGCATCTCCTGGCTTGCCTGTTCTCGCTCTCCTTTATTCCTGGAACAGCTGCTCTACTATCTCAATGACTCAATCCCTTTACCCTTTCCTTTCCTCGACTCACTTCCTTCCCTCTCCAGTACAGACTTTATAGTACTTTATTTCAACATTCTCCCGTCAGTGTCCTCAATGCCCTCTTCTCCTTGTCTTTCTGTCTTGCCGGTCCTACAAAGCCCGGATTAGGATAAATGCTACCCTTGCTTTCTCCATCTTTCCACCTGGATTGTTGAGAAGAAAGAGTGACTCTAAAAACTATTTAACTTTGCAGATTTGCACGATGAAGGGACCATTACAGTACTAGCAGCACGGCCCTAACACCTATCCCACCTCACCACAGTGTTGGTTAAAAAGGTATAATTTCTGAGCTGAACTGGAAATAAGAAAGACAAGTCACCAGGTGCCAGAAAGAAAGAAAGAAAGAGAGAGAGAGAGAGAGAGAGAGAGAGAGAAAGGAAAGAAGGAAGGAAGGAAGGAAGGAAGGGAGAGAGAGAGAGAGAGAGAGAGAGAGAGAGAGAGAGAGAGAGAGAGAGAGAGAGAGAGAGAAAGAGAGAGAGAGAGAGTGGAAGGAAGGAAGGAAGGAAGGGAAGGGAAGGAAGGAAGGAAGGAAGGGGAAGGAAGGAAGGAAGGAAGAGAAAGAAAGAAAGAAAGAAAAGAAAGAAAGAAAGAAAGAAAAGAAAGAAAGAAAGAAAGAAAGAAAGAAAGAAAGAAAGAAAAGAAAGAAAAGAAAGAAAGAGTTAGGGCGAACTCATAGCATCCAGGCTGATTGGTGGCCCAGAGGACTGGATGTAAACCCCCAGCTAGAGGAGCTAAAGTTTAACGTGCACAAGCTAGAAAAATATCCAGGTTCCTACGCCCTTGTTGTCATCACAAAGAAAGCAGACAATTCTAGGCTAGGACCATAGGAGGACCATGGGAGGCTAGGACTGTCCACCCAGGAGAAGTGTCCTTGGATCCATATGAGATGTGGAGCTGGAATTGGAATCTTAGACTAAAACTGCCCCACAAGAAAAGCTGCTCTGTGTGTAAGGGTAACTAGAAGCCTCTGCCAATGGGAACAAGTAATCTTGTCCCATAGGCAGTTTAGGGTGAGGAAAAATGTCTCCTGGAGAAACTAAAACCCCAAACCTGTATCATAAAGGTGTGGAGTCCAAATTTACAGTCTTCAGACGGTGTGGGAATCCCTGGCCAAAGAACTAATGTAAGCCCAGCTGTAGCCAATGCCATAAGACAAGGAAAAGAAATAAGAGGCACGCCTTTTATGAAGGAAAACATAAATTTATGATTTATAGATTTCATGATTGTATATCTGGAAAATCAAAAAAATCCTCTACTTATTAATTATTAGAATTAATAAGTGTAATGTATTTATAAAAATAAAAACGTAGACAAAACTAAAATCTTTGTGCCTCATGCTTCAAACCCACTGTCCACTCCATCACTCAGCAGATGACCTTGTCTTACACAGACTACACAGAGAAAAATGAGGCTCTGAGGACCAAGCTCCCACAAGTTCCTGACCTCGTGACCTCAAACTTACCTAAGGCATCCCCCACCCTTGCCTCCTTTCTTGTATTCATAGGGGACGCTCCTCTCCTTTTTTCCTTTTACAAACAAACTCTTTTCTCTGTTTGTCCCTTGTCTCTGCTGAGTCCCTTTCCTCTTATCTCCACTAGAATAAAGATATGCATTCCTCCAATATTTCTTTGTCTTATATGGTAAACCTGGCTCCTTCCTTCTAGCCTTTATAGATACTCAAGTTGCTTTTATCTTAAAAGTGTAACAAGGCTTGGCAGACCCTCCAAATCACTTCTAGCTATCACATTTTCACAAGAAAATAGCTTTAGCTTTTTGAGTATCTTGGTATGGATGTCAGCTGGTATATGAGAGTCTACATGCTTAAAACTCAAACACACACAGACATGGCAGCACATAATCAACCCGTCAAGAAAAGACTAAACTTGCTGTATCCATTTCCCACTTCTTAAAGACTCTTAAGTCTATTTCAATCCGATTTGCCTTCCTATTACTGCTCTGAAATTATCAAAGTGACCAAAAGACCATCTTAACTGTTCAATCCAATGGACATTTTCCAGCTCTCTGGCAGCCACCCTTGGACTGCTCATTTACCTCATGACCCCTCCCTAATCTTGACTATGAACTTCAGGGCCTTTATATAGATCTGGCTGGTTCCTTGACTCTGTCCTTTATATTCACTCAGTTTTGCCTCAGCTCCCACGGTCTTAGCCTGGAGTTATCTACATTCTTCATTATGACCACAAGGGCTTAAGAATCTAGATATTTTTCTAGATGAAAGTGTGGAGTCGAGGCAGGCAAAGGTCTGAGATGTAGCATATGGGTTAGAACAAGACTATGGCACTGTAATTGAGTCAACTTCTAGGGCCAAGGGGGTTTTCTCTGGCCTTTATTACTCACTGATGGATGTATGCATCCAGGAGGCAGAAAGTAATTGTAACTCATAGGTCACTGAACTTTTTAGCTGTGACCACTGCAGCTTGATGATTGATGACCGATTGGGTGTTGGGATATTTTAAAGGCCAGGGGAAAGGGAGAGGAGGTGGGAACAAATGATTAGGACTGGATTTCCTGCCAGTCAGCAAGAATGAAGGCTCTTTCCAATTTAGGTCGACTTAAATACAATAAAGAAATGTGGGTTTTCTTGCACAGTTAATTAGCTGAGATCCGCACCTGTCTCCTATTAAAATTGTCCGATAAATGGTAGTTTTTAGTGTGGGGAATATCCATAATTATCTAGCTCCCTGAATCCAGCACAGTATGCTGAGGGACTCTTGGCTATTGAAGCAGAAATGGTCTGATGCACCAGATTTCCAGTATGAACGTGACCACTTCTGACTGCGGAGTCAGAAGCAAAAGAGAAACAAAAATCCTTGTGCCAAGAAGGTGAACTCGTAAGGCTATTTGACCTAAAGAAGGGTACTTAAGAGACTTGTGACTTTGCTTTGGGCAGATGCAGAGAAAGAAAGTCATTTGGCTATTAGAAGCACTGAAATAAATTTATTTTAAGCAACATTTCTGTCTAAATGCATTAACTAATGCAAGGACAAAAATTTTAATTTCAGCTCATTATCGTTCCAGTTCTGGCAGTACGATTTTCCTTGAGGCTAAATTCTTTCCTTGGAGTCCTCTATATTAACTTTGAATCTTTGTTGTGTTTTCAAATATTGGCTTAAAGAGTCACAGATTGTTATTTTTTTTTAAATGAATAAATTGGCTGTCTGGATATATCCTATTTAATATATAAATGCATATTTTCATGCAAGCGAAATAAACTTCCATAGGAAACTGTTCATGATATCAGGTGTCATAGGAAAGTCATGCATATTTTTTTACTTTCTGAGTCTGGCTTCTTGATTAGGTTATTGTTAAATAATTTATTTATGCCATTACCTTGTTAGTAGTGGGACTAAATGTCCCAAAGCATTTCTTTTCTCATTTTCCTCATTCCCTGTAGCACATACAAACAAATTTAAAAAAGAAAGCCTTGTTGATATATGTATAGAAAGGATTTTTCTAGCCCTAATTATCTCAGTGAGGAAGGATCTGCTATACTTTTCTTCTACCCATTTCAGTCTTTTGCCTTCCAAATCCTCTTCCACTGGACCTTCTGGACCTTTATTATGTTGTGAACACACTTCCCTTATTTTCAGGCAATGACAGAATTGAAAGTCTGGAAGGTGTTTTAGAGCCTCGCTCCTGAAGGTGTGGATCGTTTTTCTCCATCTCTGTTAATAACTTTGAATCTTCATAGTCTGAGTCGACTGTCTCTGGTGTTCCAGGTATGATTTTGCAATAGCTTTTTGGATATCTTGGTATCAGCTGGTATATGAGAGTCAACATGCTTAAAACCCAAACACACACAGACATGGCAGCACACAATCAACCCACCATTTCCTTCTTCATGTGCTGTCTTCTCTGTATTTCATTTTTCATTAATGACATTACCATCTCCCAGGCCATCTCAACTGGGCATGGAATGTGCCTTATAGCATCTATCTTTCTCAGGACTACCCCCCATCCCCAAATAAAGCAGCTCATAAATTCTGTCAATTAAATTTCTATCAGGCCCTGAGCATAGATTCTCTTCTATATTTATCATTTACAGTTCTGATTTACATTTTCATTGTCTCTTGCCTTGCCTAATGTCATCTCTCCTAACTGATCTCTTTCCTTTCTCCAATCTCTCTTCTTTCTAAACCTTTGTATTATCTATTGCTGCATAACAAATTACCCCAAAACTTAACCGCTTAAAATGACAGACTCCCAGTTGCTATGGATCAGAAGCCCGGAAGCAGCTTAGTTGGGTGGTTCTGAATCAGGGGCTTTCTCCGGGCTGTAATCAAGATATTATCCAGGGCTGAAGTCATCTGAGGCTTGGCGGGGAAATATCTACTTCCAAGCTCACTCATAGGAGACCTCAGTTTCTTACCACATGGCCTGTCTACCAGGCTGCCTTAGCACATGGAAACTGGCTTCTCCCATAGAGAGAGTTAGCACCCTGCCTAGGTAGAAATTGCAGTCTTTTTATAACCTAACCTTGAAAGTGACATTTATCACTTCTGCCATATTTTATTTGTTAGAAGAGAGACACTAAATACAGCCCAAAGTCAAGGGGAGTGGAAGAAAGTTCCATCTCTTGAGGAGAGGAATATTGAAGAATTTGTGGATGTATCTTTAAAGCCACCACAGTTTGTCCTCTTTCTGGGAAGACAAATCTTCCTTCCACATGCAAAATCCATATCAAAGAATTTGTGAACATATCTTTAAGACTACCACACCATCTTACACTTCACAAAAACTGGGAACTAAAGACATAACTTTGAATATTTTCACTATATCCACTTTATATATACAGGGAACTCAAACTCCTCATTACATGTTTTCCACTACTTGCTTATGAAGCTTGAGTACAGTCAAACCGAATGATTTACCATTTCTTAATAATATCCTCAATCCACTATCCTCTGTACCTTCATGGAGGCTGTTTCCCAGACTGGAAGGTGCTTCCTTGTCTCTTTCTTTTCAAATTCTCTGCAAAATTTTAGCCTTACCTCTTTCATAAAGTATAGCAATAGAATGTATCTACCCTATTTGCCTGTAAATTCCTAAGAACAGGAACCATAACTTGTTCATCTCTATAGCTCTCAAAATAGAAAGCAGATTTCATTGTATCCAACAGATGGTCAACAAATGTCATGTTAAATTTTACAAAGACAGCACTTTTTCATTTAGGTAAAACAAATGCTTTGGTAAAACAAATATTTAGGTAAAAACAAAAACTTGAGTTGTTTGTGTCCATGTGGTACACCAACACCATACTAACATTTTATTTGTTGTATATAAACTTTCAAAGACACAATGCCAAAATTGCTATATCTGGGATACCCTGACAGAATTGGTGGTAGATTTTCCAAATTATATCAACGTCTTCAAAGTACCACCTTCTGCTGCTGTGTTGGAGGGCCAAGAAAGGTTCATTTACCACCATGTTGATGGACCGCATATATCCCACTAAGTGGAAATGGTGAGCTGTACAGCTAGGCCGTCTTCAGCTATGCTGTAGTGGGACATCTCCTGTTTAGTTTCCAAGCTCTTTTTTCCTTCCCACCTCCTTTCCTCCCTCTTTCTCTTTCTACTTCTTTCTCTCCCTTCCCTCTTTTCTTCCTTTCCCCCTCCTCTTCCTCCTCTCTCTTTCTCCTCCACCCCTTCTTGCCTTTCTTTCTTCCTTTCATTGTCCACGTCACTTTCTCATCTGACCTTTCCTTGCTATTTTCTCCCCATACTCTGTGAGATTGTTATATGGATATTCTAATGGGATTACTGCCCTTTAAATTTAGTCAGATGGAAGTTCTCTGTTTGTTAACAGCTTTATTGAGATATAATTTACATGCCATAAAATTAATCTATTTTAAGTATAAAATTAAATGGATTTTAGTAAAATTGGAGTTGTGCAACCATCGCCATAATCCAGATTTAGAACATTTCTATGACTCAAGAAGATCTCCTTTGCTAACTAAATTTTTTAAAAAATGTTGTACCTTTTTTTCCTTTTTACAAAAACAAGACAAAAGTCACTTCAGACAATTTAGAAAATATATAAAAGCAGAAAGAAGAAAATTAAAATTATCTTTACAACATACAGATAATCATTGCTATTTTGGCATATATTTAACCCTCTCTATCTATCTATCTATTCATATCTTAGAAGGAAAGGTACTATTTAGGATTTGCTGAGAACTCTATTAGATCTGGGGACACAACAGTTACCCATTAATAATTTTAAAATGGCAAGGAAAAATCTCCTTTTGTCTCATTGATTTTAGAGAACTTGACTGAATTTTTGACTTCCGAATGACCATATTACATATCTATTTATGTGTGAGGAAATGAATAGGCCAGTATGTACCAGGGACAAAATGTGGTTTTAATGGTGTGTGGGGACGATTGGGGTGGTGAAAGGAGAGGGATATAAAGTGATTGCTGCCTGGAGACCTCATGGAGAATCCTAAATGCAGATGTTGTGTGATGGGGTGGCGGGAAGAATGTGAGCACGAGAAAATTAGAAAAAAATTTTGCAAGGAAAAAGTAAGTTGGTTTTCAAGAACTGCCCCCAAACTGAGGGCTCTTGGGTTCCCTAATGTTTCTTCGTAATGGGAAAATGAAATGGAGGCGGGGAGCTGAATTAAAGAAGGAACTATTTGTGATGGTGTAGAAGGGATTTAGAAGTTTCTGATCAGCCTCGTTGAGTACCTTGCCCAGAGTAAGGGTCAACGTGAGTATTGGTAAATGGGAACTGTTAAAAAAATTCAGCTGAGAAAACTTGAAGATCTAATTGGCTTATAGAATGATTTTTGAATCGGGCAGCATTCCATCTGGCAAGTAGGAAGGAACTCTGAGAAGCTGTACAAAATGAAAGGCTTTTCTAGGCAGAAACAGGACAAGACAAGGAAGTTATTTGTAAAAGAAAAAAGGTTGTTTCAGGCAAAGTCACATTCTTTTGGAGGAAGGATGTGTATGTGTGTGTGTGTGTGTGTGTGCGCGCGTGTGCGTGTGTGTGTGTCTATCATGCAGATTATTTCACTAATGGTTATCAGGAAATTCCAGAATGACTAGTTAAAAGTCTATTCCTGGGAGTGGTTGAAACTGCAATTAAATCTTGGTTTGCTGCTGTGGGGCTTAGCACAAGTGACTCCATTTTGGACCTATTGTTGCTTTTTTTGCAGGACTATGAGTGACAGAGCCAAGAGGTGTAATCAAGATGGATGATCAAGATGGGTACGGAGCTATGGGGATACTTTAACCCTAGCAGAGAAGTTGGCAGTTTCTGATTTGAGTTAGCAAAGTTGTTAAATTGTTGCCCATGGCATCTTAGGATTCAGACATTATATGAACCAAGGCTGAAGTTTTGGGGAAATTGGTAGGAAAACAAGTAAAAATGTTAGAATATGCTGGCGATTTTCTGTGGTTTCCAGTAGTTCTTACAAAGAAAAAGAAAAGCATATCAACTTGAGGCTATTTCAAAAATTTACTATTAGAAATCTTTCTGTTTGCAGCCAACCTTGAAGTTGTGTGAGAGTTGGAACATTGTGAACTATGCAGGACTGGAAAAAGTAAATTGTCTGTTAGAGGCTACAGTGAAGTCAAGAAACAAAATAGTTAATGAAATTGGGGCCTGGGAAATGCTCCACATTCCTGCCCCTTCTGGGCATTTTCTGTAGTATGTGTCCCACCTGATGAAGGTTTAGAAGGTTTAGAACATGCAGCCTGAAGACACAGAGTAGCTGCGCCTCCCTAATCTTGCTACTATTTTGCATTTTCCTGAATCAGATGTCAAGATGGAGTCCATTAAGCTGAAGGCTGGATGCGAGGCAGAGCACTGAAATTTGTTACCTAAAGACAGTAAATCTTAGGTTAGGGTCTAAATTCATGTGCTATAACTTGTCAATATCTCTGACTTTGGTTCAGAGAATTGACTAAATGAATATAAGGAAAAACTTATCAAGCTTTTAAGGAGTTTATATTGACAGAAAAACCCTAAGTCCAGTGAACAAAGGTCTGTGATCTCCTGTTTAACCCAGAAGGTTATTTTCACGCTCCCAAACTTGTAACAATGGGGATCAAGCTGCTAAAAGGCACAGTCTCCTAAAAGGAGACACTCATACGTTTGCCCATCTCAGATGCAGATACAGAGGACAATGAGTGAGGGGACTTCTTCCAGAGAGCAAAACCAGAGGCAGCTGGTTTTCTACAGCAGGGACTTGTTGATTGATAGTCCTCTCAAGTAAAATATATTGCTCATGATCATTGTGGTATTTTCCTCCTCTCCCATTTTTTTCAAATGGGAGTTGTTTTTCTAACAGTGGTCCTGTTTTCCACTCTCTTCTCCACATAGCCCATAGCCTATGTATCCTGGCTCTGTTGGGGGTGGTTAAATAATCTACCCATAGACTTCCAGACAACAAGGAGCTCCAGGTAGACTTGCCTGGGAGATATCACGCAGGTATCTTGAATAAAATAGTGAGACTTGGTATTGGGGTGTATCTTTTTGGGGAAGGGGTGAATGCAATTTTGGTGGTACATCGAATAATGGTGGGAGGATACATTTTAAAAACTGTATATATGAAAAAAAGGTGATAGATGTTAGAAAGTCAAGGCGTGGAGTGTAGTGAGCCCTGATGCCACTGTTTGACACAATTGTAACTGAAACTAGAATTCCTTCCCTCTACTTTTTAATTAATCAAGCTAATAATTTACCTGCTTAATATAAATGAGTTTGAGTTGGTTTTATTATCACTTGCGACCAGAAATGTCCTGACCGATACAATACACATGTATGGAGTAAATACTATCTTGTAAGAGAGGAAGAATAATTTTCCCTTTACCCTTCTAAGTTCTTGGCTGACGCCGTCCTGTAATAAAAGACAGATTAACAGGAGAAAAACAAGCAGCAGTTTAATAACATGGATCCCTCCTGTATACCTAGGAGAGACCTAGGAAAACTGAGTAACTCCCGGAAATGGCCCAAGCTGCCACCTTAAACAACACCTCCGGCTAAAGACAAAAGAAGATGTTTGGGGGGAGGGGAGGCAGTTAGGGGTGGTTACTAGCAAAGCACGGTAAACAATAGTAAGGTTGTAATGCAGACTTCTCTTTTGATAAGAGTTTCTAGAGATTAGAGTCACTCTCCTATTCCTGGTGCAGAGAGGGAGACACTCTTACAAATGGAGATTTCCCTGGTAAGTGTAAATGTCTCTTACAAAAGAGTAACCTCCGGCTCAGTGTTTAGAGTTTCTCTGTGTCCCCAGTTTCCTAAAAATAACCAGCTCCAAATAATTTTTATGCCAAAAGGGCATATTTTGGGGTGGCAAATTCTGCTCCCCTTCAATCCCAAAGTCTTTCGTGTACACAATTTATGAGGGAAAATGGTCTTAGCAACTAAGAAAGTAGACATATGTTTATAAGCCAATCAACTTATTTTTTCAAATATAAACTACTTTTTACAAATTATTCTTTGAAGAGGGAATATTTCTCACCATGTTTGCATCCAGGCATCTGATTAAGTTAATTCATAGCTAAGGTATTTCTCGGATTTTAATTAATGTCCACGGCCATATGTGGGTTTTAACATAAGGAGATCAGATAATTTGTTATGCTATTTCATTATTGGTAAATACATTTGGAGGTTACAATCTAATCTTCATGATTATTTTAACTTGCTGGTCATAATAGATTAGATCCTTGGTTAAGGAAATTTTACAAGTAGTTTTCTAAGCTGCAAACCTTGCTTATGCAATTCACGAATGTCTGAAGAGATTTGAATGATGTATTAATGGTGATAGAAAGATAATTATTTTCACTCAGAATTAAAGTAACATTTCTGATAAGACATAAATATTAATTCTATGTTCAGGCATTGAAGACTTTGTTCCACATCACAGACCATTTCAATGCAAGTGAAATCTGAAATGGAAAAGATTAGGTTACTTGGTTTATTCACT
Source organism: Pteropus medius (assembly GCF_902729225.1). Taxonomy (NCBI): domain Eukaryota; kingdom Metazoa; phylum Chordata; class Mammalia; order Chiroptera; family Pteropodidae; genus Pteropus; species Pteropus medius. The sequence goes on from NW_024354498.1 coordinate 6,078,774, forward strand.
AAAATTCACTATTAATAATATCATATTCAAAGAGCTCCTCCAGTACCTAGCCTGGTATTTCTCCCAACTTCTAAAATTCTTATGTTATTTTCTCTTAACTGATAGCTATTATCATTGTGGGTGGTAGCGGTGGTCCGCTAGGAATCAACAAATGTATTTCATTCATTCTTGTGTATGAGATTGCAGTTTTGATCAGTTTAGATGAGCTTATTCTACCTGGTACATGTAAAATGTACATGTTTCTTATGCTTTAATGGATTTTTGAATTTTTCATTTCCTCTTCGTTTTGTAATGAGCATTCAGTTTGAATTGATCTTGTGAGAAATACAAGGATCTCCTCAAGCACCGTTGAGATTATTAGGGGCAGTCTTTGTGGCATCAGACCTGGTTCCTGCCATTAGACTCAGTAGACCACTCATCTTTGTTGTCCATTTGCATATTATTTCAAATTCCTTTCCTATCTACTTTTGTTTTACTGAATTAATTTCATCATTGTGGCTTCATGCCATGATAAAAGTAGTCCCTGTAGGGCTGAAGAAGGTCTCAGTTTGGGTGGACCCTAAATCATAACAAATTGTGTGGGCATTTATTGTTAAGCAGCTTGCAAATGCAAGGCCTCGCAGGAGAAATATCAGTATGAGGATGTGATCCCTGTCCTCTGGTGTCAAAATGTCATAGAAAAGAAATGACAAAAAGCACAGGTGACTAAAATAAGGCAGAAGATAGCAAAATACATACCATTATATAAAGTGCTTATTCTGTGAGTCACTCTTTTAAGCATTTTAAAAACAGGTAATTCATTAGAACTTTAAACAATTATTATTATCTTCATTTTCACATGTGGAAACTGAGGCACATAGAGGATAAGTAATTTGTCCAAGTTATAAAAATAGTAAGTGGCAGATGTGGAATTTGATCCCAGAGTCCAGTACTAGAAGCAGCATGCTACCCTGCCTGCGTTAAGCCAAGTGCTATGTGCCTATCCAAATAAATGCGTGATCCCAGTGTGCATGAGTGTGTATGTGTGTGCATACGTATATGTGTGCAAGGAACAGAGTGGGATTTAAAGAGGATGTGGCATTTGAGCTACATCTTTCTGGTTTTATGTTCTCCTACGTTCGATTCGTTACATCTTGATCTTTTCTTAACAGTCCAATTGTACTCTGCTTGAGATACTTCAAAACTTCTGGACCTCTGACTTCTCCCATTAGCTATCCAAGTCTAATCAGGTCAGTTTATGAGTTTGGACCAAAGCTCTTTACAAAATTTCCAGGGCAAATAAAGGTACCCGGTGTTCTTTAGGAAAGGTTATAAGATTTCAGACAGAACAGGATGAAAGTCATTGCGTTGGTTTTATGATGGGAATTATCAGACCAATTCATCAGTGCATCCAACTGATTTCAGTGTTCAAAATCACTTCAGCTCTGATTTTTGAGGTCGACTGAGTAAAGACAGAGAATGTGGATGATGTGTATGTATCTGTGTTTGATAATGAGTGAAGCAAGGATTCCTGCTGGGGCCTAACCTGTGACTGACTACTTCTGCAATTCACATATACCTGGGAAGAGGCAGCAAGGTGACGCAGGACAGGGCAAATTTCCCCAAGTGACGGGGAGACCAAGCCCTGCACTGAGAGAAAAGGTTCCTTTGGTGGAGAATGTGGAAAGAATTCAACACACATGACAAAGTTCGAGTCAAAAGGAAGGTTTATTAAAGAAGGGGTGACACTCCACAGACAGAGTGTGGTCTCCTCTCAGAGGCAGAGAGACGGACAGTGAGAGGGACAGAGTAAAGGCACTGAGAGAGACCCTGAGTGTTGGAGGAATTCAGTTTATGTATCATTCTTTAGAACCTGTGAGTTATAGTTTAAAAGACTTTGTTACCCATTTCCTTTGATAGGACATACAGTGAGGAAGGGGAAGAGTATGAAGCATGAAAAGGTCAGAATACGTAGAGTGAAAGGCCTGCTGGCACTTCCCAGCCTTTAATGCATAGGTTCCCCAAGGTTTTAGCCGTAGGAAACGACTCTTGGTTCCTCGTTTTCCTTCACAGGTGTGAGGAAAGGGTCGTTAGCAGTCTCAGCAGAAATCTTCCTTTGTTCTGCAGGTGTCCTGGCCTGGCTGCAGGGCTGATCAGCATATTGCAGTCTCTCAATGTGGCTTAATTAACATTTTAATTCTATTGTCTCCTTCCTACAGTAACCGGTCTGTTGTCAGAGGGTTTGGGGGAGGAATAAGAACAATCAGGGGAGCTCAGGGACCCGATAATAGGGAAGAGCCTTTACAGGGGAGAACATGGTGGTGTCTTGGAGATGCTCTCTACAATGACATCATGGGCTCACGGCTGCCGCCTGTGGTTAGAGAGCAGATCCCGGAGGGGCTTTTCCCCAGAGGGTCGATGTGACTCTGCAGCACAAATCGTACCATTTGGATGCCCATGTGGCAAAGTGTGACTAAGGTGGGGAGGAGGACATTTTTTCCCCTTCACATGGAGCTTAGCGTGACCTTAGCATGGTGAGATTCCCCAAAGAAGGGATGGTGACCTTCACAGTGGGCAGGGGGCAGAGTCAGCAGAAGTGGCAGGGACTTGACTGATTGTTTGCAGCGTGCGCGAGCCACGTTTGGGGATTCCTGAAAATAACTTAGAAGGACCAGAATGTAGGGATAGGACAGGGTGAGGTGCGGCCTGCTTTCTGCAGAGTACCCACTAGCTAGTGCAGCCCAGAAACTGGGTGATTAGTAACTTCTCTTTTCTAGACAATTTCTTAAATGAATTTATTGGCGTTAGATGATTCTCATATAAGTTTGCCATTGTTCTAAATTCATAGGATAGGTTGTTTTCCTTATGTGGGTCCCCTCAAGAAGATCGTGAGACAAAGATTCTATGCGAATAGTTCACTGATGAGTTAGTCCCAACTCACCACTGGAAATTGGAGAAGCTAGACGGAAAAGAAGGCAGCCAATAAAGTGTTTGTCATTAAGCCAGTGACTACTATGGGCGATCTGGGCACAGTGTCACTGGAGGAGACACCAGAGAACACATACCTCTGAGTTAGCTCTCCTGAGAGGCCAGGTCGCTGGGTATTCATTCATCCACCCTGTCCAGTCGACTGATTTGGAGGGCGACAGGGGGAGAGTTTGAGAGGGGGTGGGTATGCTAATCCCCCAACATTTGCAGCAGAGTGAGCTGCTCTGGCAGCCAGAGAATGGCAGGTGCTGGCAGCTGGAAGCCAGATTGGTGCACAGGGAAGTTGGTGAGTGTGGGGGATATGCGGTGGGGTGCAGGCAGCATCTGCTACTAGTATAGCATGGGAGGTCTTCTAGATTGTTATTTCTACTGTTTGATGTTGTTTCAGTCATGTAAGAAATTCCTCTGCCTACCCGCACCCCAAAACTTCACTACCTCCTCTGCTCCCACTTCCGTTCTATGTGATCCCCCTCCTGTTTGTCCCTCCATTTCACTGTGTTCGTCACCATTTATCTGGTCTTGGCTTTGGCATCAGAGACCTGTAAAAAGTTACTTCTTTTTCTGAGCCTCACTTTTGCTAATGTTTAAGTTGAGAATAATAATATCTTTTTAGGACCGTTGTGTGTATTGAGGAATGAGTCAACGGATGAAAAAGCACATATCAGTCTCTGGCCGTGCCACCCTGAATGCGCCCGATCTCGTCTGGTCTTAGAAGCTAAGCAGGGTCGGGCCTGGTTAGTACTTGGATGGGAGACCAACTAGGAAGATATGCCAGGTGTGGAAGCATTAAAAAAAAAAAAAAAGAATAAAAGAAAAAGCACACGTCATAATTTGTGCTCGAAAAAGGCTAGTCCTTTCTATGGCCATACTTGTTTTCTCCCTGGCAAAGCCAAAACTTGAGGACATATCTTTCTGCAACCCTCGAAAGCTGAGATGTGTAGATAAAAGCCGGGTTTGTTCTCTAAAAGAAAACTATGCATTTTATTATTTTAAAATATTTTATCTGAGTGAATTTGATAACATTCAAAATTTTGATATTCTGTGAAACAATGCAAAACATACTTCATTGATAGCTCTGCATATTGTATTTACTTCGCTGTTTTTCACCACTTAGCTTATCTCATATGTAGAAATGGGGCAAGAAACGGGAACTCAGCTTTACAAAGCCACGGCCGTGGCTCTGCCCTGAATTTAGGCTGATCTCAGACCTATGTACTGCCTCAGGAGACGGTGGTCTTTTGTATCCCTGGTATTTCGTGTCTTGTGGTGTCTATGTTGGCCGTTGATTTGATGGATTACTGCTTTTTTGCTTTGAATTATTTAGGATGGAGGGAGGGAAAGGGAGAGGGAGGAAGAAGGGGAGCTGCTATTGTTGGCTTCTGAGTAACTGGTAATTACTATTATTTCCTGTCCCATGCTTGTGCTGTACGTGATTACAAAGTCTTTTTACATACATTTAAAAATTTAATTCATATAACTACCCCATGAAACGAGCAGGAAGAAAAGGATTTATCTAGAAGAGGTTTTACTCATCCTTTGGAGGAGGCAACTGTGAAGAAAAAGAGACTCGAAAACTAAGATGCGTGTATCCAGGCAATAAAGTCACGCCTTTTGTTTGTTCAGAGGAAAGAATGCGTCCAGTGGGGTTTACGTGAAAGTCTTCATTGCTTTAAGCGTGGCGGCGGGTGTAGTGCTGAGATTAGAGCCAGTCTTGGCCCTGGCAGTTCTGAGAGCCGGCGTCCTGAGAAGATGGCCGACTGCTGTCACAAAGGCCGTCTAGCTGCCCCAGTGCCGGCAGGGGGCATAGGAACAGGGCTGAGCAAAGGATGGGGGAAAATTCCAAAGCCCCAGGGGGAGGAAGGCTGCATCCTGGAGGCCGAGGGGTGCCCAAGGTTGTCTGTTTTGTCTTTTCGGCCTTGGCTTGTTTCTTCGGCCTTGGCTTGTTTCTCAAATGGGATAAGAGTAAACACAAAGGAATTAACAAGGGGGTGGGGGTCCTCTTTTTTCGGGCACAGTCAGCACGTTGTCCTTCAGAGCCTGCTCTGATAAGCAACCTGGAGCTGCTCAAGCGGAGGTCTGGGGAGGGTTTCTGGGGAAGGTTTCTGGGGAGGGTTTCGCAGTCGATCTTCTGGCACCAAATGGTTGGGGACCTGTTAGCCCCCTTCGAAGTCGATTTCTAGAGTTCTCAGTCAAGCCAACTGTTTATCTACAAGTTAGACGTTAGTAAACAAGGCATTTTTATGTACGTAAAATACGATGGCAAGATTATAAGGAGAAAAAGGACAAAAGAAATCACAGTTACAGTCATATAAGTTAGAGAGAATCCAGCCAGAAATTAATGAGGTGTTGTCAATATGGAGACAGTTTGCTTTTTGATAATGATTTCTTTCCATATGGATTTGGTATGGGATGTTTATGGGTGATGAATGGGGAGCTATGCAAATGTAATAGATGTGTGTAAGTTTATTTCAGGATTTATATCTTGCCTTGCTGGCAAGCTACGAACTCGTCGAAGCTTCATTTGAACCTGTTCAGTCAATGCCTGTTTCAGACTTAGAAGACTGTAAATAAGTCTGATTCAGTCTCCAGTAACCCCAGAAGAAAGCCACAGGGCTAACTGAATCCCAGGTGTCAGGACTGTTTAGTGTACCACTGCTGCCTCAGCTCTGAGCTGTTGATGCTGCTGCTACGCGTGGACTCTCAATGCTGATACTACTGCTGGTCTTTTGAAAGTGTTCACACCACCATGTATAGCTTCTAAATCGTCTCTGCATCTTCGTTTCTCTCTTTCAAAATCCAAAGACCAGGTCGGAGTATCTGGTTGCTGAATTTAGGTCATGTGCACATACACAGCTAGCAGAATGCTGGGAGAGGAAATGCTTCTCAAAGTGCAGTCTGCAGACTGGTGCCATGTTATAGACGAATTGTTTTTATTTTGTGATGAGTGATATGAATTTAGTGCTTTCTCTATTGTTACGGAAAAGTGTCAGCTTAATTAAACAGTGCACTGCTTAACAGCACTTCCCTAGACTTTGCGGTGGGAGGTTAGGACCTGCCATCAGAGGGCTCCCCATAAAAGGATTTGGACGCTGTATAGTCAGACGTTCACCACAAATGAGATCAGGCTGAGCAAGCCCGATGCAGACTCCTCCACCACAGAGATACCTGCCGTCAGGAAGGTGTGACTTGTGTGGGTCTGGATATACTCTAACTTGGCTGGTGCTTGGTTGGACATGATTTTGGCTCTGTTGTTACTTTCTCTTCCATAGGGTGGGTGTCTAGCTACCCTCTTGGGAAGGGAAAGGTTGGGGAGGGTAGTCTTATGTCTAAGTTGGCTGGGTGAGACTCCTCACCATGATGGTGGGCCAGTGACCCTCAGATGACTATGGAGGGGGGGTCAGCACTGTCCATGGCCATTCTGAGCCCTGCCCTTTCTGTCTTTCCCAAGCTACATCCACAGAACCTTTATGAAGATGTGAGCAGTTCTTTACTCAGTGTGGTTTAGGAAATGATCCGAGTGTACAGAATTAGGGGATGGCGTGAGACCGGCGGGGTGGGGGGATTGAGATCAGGTATTTTGACCCTGGTTCGGCTCCCTTGTCCCTTCGTATTATGCATAGAGGTGAAATCTTCACCGTTGAAGCCATTTGAGTATGTGTCATGTGGCTGTCCTGTCTCGTGTGGATGTCCCCTTGTTCTTGAACTCTCCTTAAGTTCTCTCTCTTTAAAAGCTTCTCCATCGAGTGCCCCCACCTCCCCAGGGACAACTAACCTTCCCTGTAGAATAATAAAAGTCCTTATCTCTTCTTGAGTCTTTTGAATTCAGACCTCCCAGTAGTCTACTGGATGTGGAGAGTTTTTTCCCTCACTTTAGCTGCTGCTACCTCTGGTCCTGTGAATGAGTGGGGAAAAGATGGCAAACTGCACATAAATTCCCTCTTAGCTTTCTAAAAAGTGCTACTCACAGCCTAGGGTATTAATTGCCTTCCAAAGACTACTTAAAAATTGCGTAGTAGTATCAACACGATAATAGAATGGTTAATATTCTGCATGTTAACTTTAGTCACATTAGTGCAATCTCTTTCCAAAGTTTTCTGTATCGGTGAATTAAATGACAATAGAAAAAAGGAGACTAAAGGAGAGCTGGAAAGGGGGAGGGAGGAGGAGAGCTGGACGGAAACCATCATCACATCTGAAGGTGGGAAGGAGGCACACAGGACTTCATCTTTGCATGGTGCAAAAGTTCTCTGATGTTTCACATTTTGGGGACACAAATCAATCAGTCAATAAGAAAACATTTTAATAAATATTGTGCATGGAGCAATGTATGTGTGGGGGGAATTGGAGATGTTAAAGTATAGACAGATACAAAATTAGAACAAAATATATATATGGTAAATGCTAAAGGCTGAGTAGAAATAAGAAGTGTTAAGAGCTCTGAGAGGTTAGTAAAGTCACCTTGGATGTTTGTTAGACCTTGGTTAGACACTGAAGGGTGGGATGGTAATGTCAAAAACTGTCAAGATTCTGGGATTTTACCCTTCTTGTAAATTAACAAGTTAGCCTATCACAGTTTCATGAATGCCGGCAGAAGTCAGAAAACCCCTGGATTAGACAAAGGACTTTATTGCTCACAGCACAGCAAGCAGGATAAGACAGAAATTTTTTCTTATTTTAAAGGAGAAATTTATAGAAGGAATAATAGGGGGGAAAAGAGATCAGGTAGTACAACTTGTTCCTGACTCAGTAGAAAGTAAGAATCCAAATTGGGTTTTGAGACAGCAGATGTGGCCCACACGGTAGGGCTGGCTACACACACAATTATCTCTAAGAGGAGGGCTGGCTTCCGGCTTGTTCCTTGTTCCTCTTCCACGGCCACTTCTGCTGGCCTTGGTCTCTGATTTCTACAGAGAGTCCTAGTTCAGCTGCAAAATGAAACATAATGAATGAGGGGTTATTATCCAAGGGTCTGTTCTCTTTCAGGGTCACCGTGCCTTAGCCTTGCACTATCCGATACTGTAGCCATTAGCTACATGTGGCTATTGTGCACTTGAATTGTGATTACTCTGGATTGAAATGTGCTATAAGTGCAAAATACACACTAGGTTTCAAGGACTTAAAAAAAAGGAAAGTACCTCATTCATAATTGTTATATTGATTATAGCTCAAAATAATATTTCGGATATATTATTTCAATAAAATACATACATGACAAATTAATTGCACTTGTTTCTTTTTACTTTTAAAATATGTGGCTACAAGAAATTTAAAATTACATATATGGTTTGCATTGTGGCACATGTTACATTGGACGGTGCTGCTCAGGTACATTTCAGACAGAGGAGGGAGGCTCCCTCCGTCCCTTCTTGTTATCCTCTAGGGCTGTGTGACTTCCTGTGCCATCATGGGCCACAGCTGGGCGTGGCCTGGGCTGCAGATCTGCATTAAACTGCAGTCCTCCTTGATGGGCCTCTACTACTGCCACTAACCAAAGTGCCCTCAGAGAGGAGGAGCGGGACACGGTCAGGACTCACCTCCCCTTGGGACCCTGTCTCACTTCCCTTCACAGCACGTCCTCACCGAGACGTGTAGGTGAATCAGGCTTTCCTGCTGGGTCAAAGAATACTAAAGGGAATGATACCGTGTAAAGGAGAGACTTTTATTTATTTATTTGTTTGTTTGTTTGTTTGTTTCCCCCCTTTTCTCTTAAAAACATTTTAATTAACTTTTCATTTTTCAATTACAGCCGGCATACAATATTATATTAGCTTCAGGTGTACAATATAATGATTAGATATGAATATAACTTACGAAGTGATCACCCCGGTAAATCTGGTACCCATCTGACACCATACGTAGTGATCACAGTATTATTGACCATATTCCTTATGCTGTACTTTACATCCCTGTGACTACTTTGTAACTACCAATTGATATCTAGTAATCCCTTCCCCCTTCACTTATCTTCCCATCTGGCAACCATCAGACTGTTCTCTAGATTTGGGTCTGTTTCTGTTTTGTTTTGTTCACTTATTTTGTTTTTTAGATTCCACATATAAGTGAAATCATATGGCATTCGTCTTTCTCTGTCTAATTTCACTTGCACAATATCCTCTAGATCCATCCATGTGTTGTAGATGACAAGATTTCATTCTTTTTTATGGCTGAGCAATGTTCCATTGTAGATATGTACCCCTTCTCTATCCATTCATCTTTTAATGGACACTTAGGTTGCTTCCGTACCTTGGCTATTGTAAGTAATGGTGCAATAAATATATAGATGAATTTGTCTTTTCGAATTAGTGTTTTGGTGCCGCAGTCCAGCCACGACAGGATCCAGGGGGCCCCGAAGGTGGGCAAGGCGTCGGCGCGGGAGACAGTCGACTACACAGCTCAGAGGCGATGTGACACTGTTCCGTTTTATTGTGATTTGAGTACAACTTTTACACTTTTTATTTTGGCATTTGATTATACTTTGTGGTTAAGGTAGCAGGGAGTTAAATTTCTGTGGTTAGGCGAAGCAGAAAATCTTATAGAGTATATTATTATTAATATTCATGATTAACTAGTACATTTTTCTCTCAATCATTAGAACAGAACTACCTGATGGAACAATCTCAACTTTTAATTCTTATATCTATTACGTAAGATACAGTTTGATTTAAGTAAAGGTGATAGATAGATGTATTCATAACAGCAAGCATTGACTTGTGGGCAGACATTGTTCTTTCTGCCTGAAGAAATCTTTTAAATGCTATTTGATTTATACTATATCTAAAGTTCAAGCCGAACCTTTCTCATAGCTGTTCAAAAGTTTCCTTGGTGCAGTATTGAGGGAAATATTTATAAAAGTCAGTTTTACAAAGCTGCTTTCATAAGCTAACTTTCTGTTCCTTTGTTTTTTAAGCATCAAGGAGGTCCTGACCTAGCCAGCCTTCCTATGAAAATTAAACTACTATAAGGCACATGAATTCCATCTTTATTCACTGTATGTATACTATCTTTATTATAAGCTCCTGTATAAGGCAAAGGAAGATCAGGTAATCTTTTCATATTATTAGCCCCCCTAGGTGGATACCAGAGTTTTCCATTTATCCACTAGGCCCCAAAAGGAGGCCCTTCCATAGTAGGCACAGGCTTATGAGTAAATTTCTTATCCTTTACTAATTTTTCTACTAACTGCGTGGGAAAAGGAGTATAAACTGGTTCTAATAATTCAGCTTGTTATAATTTATTCATACCATCTTTAAGAGGCGTGTCAAAAGGAATTTCTCTTAATAATTGTTCAAATAAAGGGTTTACGCATTCTGGACACGTCAGGGTGACTAGAGCTGATTCCATACGCAGGGAATTTACTATGTTTTCCTCAGAGCCAATTTTGAGGAAATCCATTTGTACAGAGTTTACACTTACTAGAATTTGTGCTACCCAAATTCCCCCTGTTAATAGGATCGTTTCTAAGAAACCAATTATCCCTAAACACATGCCACGTCCTCATTCTTGACGATGCATTCCTTGAAGCCTCTGTCCCCATCTCCGGACCTTGTCACGCAGTAGGGTAGAAAGAGGACGCGGCATTTTGGGTTTCTTTGAATTAATACCCAGAAGTGGGATTACTGAGTCCTTCTTTGTCTCTTGTTATAGCCTTTGTTTTAGCCTATTTTGTCTGGTATAAGTGTTGTTACCCTAGCTGTTTTTTTCATTTCCATTTTCATAAAATATCTATTTCCATCCCTTTATTTTCAGTCTGTAAATAGTGTCTTTCGATCTAAAATGAGTCTATTGTAGGTAGCATATGTAAGGGTCTTGTTTTCTTATCCTTTCAGCCACCCTATGTCTTTTGATTGGAGCATTTAATCCATTTACATTGAGAGTAATTATTGATAGTATGTAGTTATTGCCATTTTATTATTCATATTTTTGATTTTTTTAAGGAAGGACTTTTAAACCACGTATCGATTATGCCTTATTTCACGTGGTCTATGGAAAATGTATTCAGGGATTAGGCCTCCTTTGGAGATGCAACATAGTCCATAGTTCTTAACCTTGCTTTCCTGACCTTGAGTCTTTACAAATCAGAGAGACCACCTTCTAATACCTGTCATGACAATCTAAGGCTCAACTTTAATGAACATCTACCATCTACTCAGGAGATGGTCTTATTCAAGGATAGCCCCTCCGACCCTCGTCTTTATCCCCTTTGAATGCTTGCTCTCTGAAAATCTCACCGAAACGACCTGTCGATAAAGACAAAGCTGAGTTTATTCTTCCTGTAGTGAGGAAGTGTGTACCTCAACAGAGTCTTAAATAGCTTCTTTAGGAGGAAGGGCTATGTTGCGATGTTTATGAGGTTTTAGAAGCCGATTGAAAATGAGCCTTTCATGCAGATGTTTGATTAACGTTGGGTAAGAGTCATGATATGATAGTTTGGTTTGGCGGAGACAGCAAGGGGTGGATTTCGAATTGAGTGTTTTAAAGAATCTTGGAGAATAAAGTTGTTGATGCTGTCTGTTGAAGAGTTGAACAGTTTGATTTTCATTTAAATAATTTGCTTGGGGAAGGTTTCTGGAACAAGCAATAAAGTAATTTGTGACTTTTATCCTCTTAGGCAAGGATTTCTCGGAATAGTAAAGTCATGCTGGTGAAGACAGTGGAATAGAAAAGTGATGTTAGTGAAGCTGGCTGCAACAGTAAGCTGTGTGGGGGGAGATGGTAGGGTTCCGCACCCCCAGCAGGCCACGCCCCTAGTCTGAGTTAATTCAGTTTGCAGGGCTCCAGAGGGAAGTCTTGGGCACTCTACACCTATAGAAGAGTGCAGTAGGGTGCATATCGGCTGACCACACATGCACTCAGACGTTGCCTGTCTTAATTTGGGTTTCCCTCAAAACAGATCCCAAGACAAGGATTTGGGTTCAGGTGACCTATTTGGGAGGTGATTCCAGGAAGAGAGACAGAGAAGGTAGAAGTTAATCAAGAGGTGCATGGATGAGCGGGATACTACTTTGGGCAACAGAGGCTCAAACCCTCTGGGGACCTTCTGAGAGACTGTGGAACAGCCCCCTGAGGGGTAGGAAGTTGGGTCCTTATCAACTTACTTCCATCTGTCACTTCCGGGATGTGCAGGTAAGCCCATTTCTTTAGTGTTCCTTGAGCGTCATTGGCCTGTAAGAGAATTCTCTGCAGGTGACCTCTGGGAAGTTCCTAGGGCAGGACACCTTCAGCATCTTCTACATTGCCCAACAAAGTGCCAGACCCTTAGCAAGCGCTTAATAAATGTTTATTGAATGAATGAATAAACACAAATCATTCAAGGATAAGCCTTAGTTCTCAGAATACGGTTAAAACTTGATGATGAGGAATATAGACTTTTCCTTACTGACCATAATCGTAAGGCTGCTCCACTCCTAATGGAGTTAGCACCTCACATGGTTGTGCATTCACTTCCTTTGCCCTCTTTTCTCTTAGATCTGCCAAGAATGAGGAAAAGGTGAATCACTGATCCTCTTAAGGACAACTGCTTTACCTTCAAGGAGACTGGAAATTAACGTACCAAAGGCACAAAGTTCTTAGATGGGGAAATATTACCCCCTCCCATCCCTGCTAGTGGAGGTTGGGGAATTGGAGGGTGGGCTGACAGGTGAGTTCTTCAATTACCAGAGTTGTTTGTTTTAACATCTTTTCTCTCTGGTGTTGGCGCATTTTTACTGAGACTCTCTGAAAACAATGGGGCTGGGGAAGAAGGCTGGAAGTCCTCAGATTGTACAAATAGAGGCCAGACTTGCTGTGTGTGAAGGCCTTGGTGAAAGGCTCTGCCAGCATCACAGAGAGGGATGATTTGGGAAGATGTGAAATGACTGTACATGAGGGGGCTCCCCTGACAATAGATAAGACTTCCTGATGTGTAGCAAAAAAAAAGGATTATCTAACAAAAATTTATTGAGCATCAACCATACATTAGGTATTGTGCTAATATCTATGACATACTAAAACTGTTATTAGTGCTGAACTATGAATTATTAGTTAATTTATTGTCTGTCACTTTCTTAGTGACTAATTTAGGGGAAACCAAACCACACTACAGTGTGTGTAAAGTAGAAGTGTTAAAGAATACTTTTCTAGACAAATGTTAAAACCAGGACTCATAACAAATATACAATGAACACATACGAAGTATTTCATTTATCTCATTAATTACTGAGGGAACCAGTAAGATGTTACGACCATCAAAGGGGAATTCAAAGAGTGCACATTAAAGGCAATTAGGAATGCTTCCAGGTATTGACGTAACAACGTCTAAACCTATAGAAAAATTTTGTCAGAATGTAATTGAGCCATATTTTTGAGGATGTGTCTGGAAGCAAGATATCAATGGTTTGAGAAAATGTTCCAGTGAATGCAGTTTTGCAGCTCATTTTATACATTTAGACTCAAAGGAGAAAACGTAACCTAGGTTATATGAAATCCATCGGTAGTAGATTAAGGAGGCAGGAGAAAGCAAAGTGGGGAAAGCTCCAGGCTTGGATAAAAAGCAAAATGTAGCAACACATACTTCTTTTACCCTGGCAGGTACAGGAGAATTAACATTTAACATTTACAGCACATAGAGATGGTATGTGGGCAACAAGAGAAGAGTGAGGAGTTCTGTGGTCTTGTGCTCTGGCGCCAGCCATTGTGCTGTCTAAGGGTCTGGGAAAGAAAATTACTCTGACATTTCAAAGGTATGTTACCTGGATGCGTAAGAACAATGAACAGGACTCAACGAAGTAAAGACTGACCTTCACTAAGGAAGCTGTAGGCCTGGGGCGTGACTACCCACCACTGCCTACCCAGTTAGGAATTCATGATCATCCTGTGTGGTTACTTTAAGTCACTGAGCTTGTGGGGTTTACTATGTTGCTCCTTTTTTGTTCACACGAGAATTTAGAAATAGTTGCAAAACTCGTCAGTAATAAATAATCCATTTTATTTCAGGATGCAGTAGTTCTGTATTTCAATGGATATGAATCATTTACATCATTATCATTTTTCTGCAATTTACAGAGTTGTAAAATAGCTCAAAGGTATCAAAAAGCACAAGTCCCTATAGAATCAGATAACTTGAAAGGGTGCAGGAGGCAGGACACCCATAACTTAATTTCTGGGGGTCCATTTCAAAGTCTTTCACAAGTTTTCCTGACAGAAGTAAAGAAACGTTCTCTGAGCAGGATATTAGGAAGCAGACTGGCCAAGTCTTTGAATCAAAAGAAAAATGGTTTCTTGTGGCAACACAGCTTGCTGCCCAGGAGATAAAGTGAAGAGTCATTTGGGACTGCATCTTTTAAGTACAAGAGTACTGATCTCTATTGGGGAAAGAACTATCAAAGGGAAATTTGATGAAATTTGCCCTTGGGAGAGGAATAAGATCAATTTAGCAGCCACTTCAGTTACAAAATATTCAGTTACAGATCAAAACTATTGAGGGGAAAAAGGAATTTCATAAAACTTTCTTAATTCGGATGTCCTAATTCAGATTTCATAATGAATTTTGGCATGAGGTGGGATGAAAATTACTTTTATTTTTTAACAACTGTACTGAGATATAATTTGTATACCCGTGATTCACCTATTTAAAGTGTATAATTAATTTTTTGGGTTACATTCACAAGATGTACTACCATAATCACAATCTAATGTTCATTTACCCTGTTAAAAAAAACAAAATTCAACCGAGTAAATCCAAAGATCTAATTGACTTTATTAAGCGATTCATGAATGGGGCAACATCCCATCCAGCGAACAGAAGGGCATTCCGAGGGGTCGTAGAAAATGGGGCTTTTACAGGAAGAAGGGTACAGCATGGGAGCTATTAGCAAAGGGATAGGAAGGACTATTTTTAGTCTTTTTTTTGGGGGGGAAGGGTACAGAAAGGATTTTATCATGCATATCGCCTCATCTTCCTTTGGGGGATGGAAGGGGTCCACGTGACAGGTTACCTTATTGATGCTTGACCAGAAAATTCTAGACTGGTTGATTAAGATTATATTTCTGGTGAAGGTCAAAACTGCAATCAGGTCAGGTATTAAGTCTAGGTATCTTGGACGTTAGCACAAACGACGCCATTTTGGGCATGCGGTTTTTCTCAACAGCCTTAAAAGAAACAGGGGGCCCTATTAATAGTTGCTTCCCATTCCCACTCCACTCCATCTCGCCCAGCCCTAAGAAATCACTAATCTACTTTCTGTTTCTATAGATTTTCCTATTCTGGACATTCCATATAAATGGAACCACATACTATGTGGTATTTTATGACTGGATTCTTTCACTTAGCGCTTGGCATAATGTTTTCAAGGTTTCACCCATCAGTACTTCATTCTTTTTTTTTGCTGAATAATATTCCAGTGCATTGAGGTGATATTGTGATTTGTAATAAATATATATTTAGTCCTCTGTCCCGTTTGTGGCACAGAGCTCCTAAAAACCTTGGAATTTCCTAAGTGATGAGAGACATAAGGTGTCTTTTGCTAGTTAACAGCTGACTTTTGAAAACACCTAAGGATGAGCTGGTTGCCAGGAGCAACCATGTGATTAGAGGGAACTTTCTGTCCCACTCACTGGCCTCAAGGGAGGGAAGAGGGGCTGGGCTGGTGGATAAATAAGTTGCTAATAGCCAATGATTTAATCAATCTTGCCTATGTAATGTAGCCTCCAAAAAACCCCAAAGGACGGTATTTGGAGAGCTTCTGGGTTGGTGAACACAGTGGAGGTGCTGGCAGAGTGGTGCAGTGGGCATAAAAGCTTCGCTCCCTTTTTCCACACCCTGCCCTATGCATCTCTTCCGTCTGGCTGTTCCTGAGTTATACCTTTTCTAATAAACCAATAATTTAGTAAGTAAAATGTTTCTCTGAATTCTGTGAGCTGCTCTAGTGAATTAATCGAACCTGAAGAGGAGGTCGTGGGAACCTCTGATTTATAGCCAGTTTGGTCAGGAGCACAGGTGACGTAACAACCTGGGCTTGCTAATGCTGAAGTTGGGGAGGGGGCAGTCTGGTAGGTCAGAGCCCTCAACTTGTGGATCTGATGCTATCTCCGGGTAGACAGTGTCAGAATTAATTATGCTCTCTAACACCCTGCCAGTGTCTGAGGATTGCTTGATGTTGTGTGGGAAGCCCCTCACAACACACGTTGGATTGACTTGGAGAACACTAAAAGCCGATGTACCAAATCTTTACCCATTCATCAGTTCATAGACATTTTGCTTGTTTCCGCTTTTTGATTATTTTGATATAGTGCTGCTATGAATATTTGTGTACATGTTCTTATGTGAACGTATGTTTTCATTTCTCTTGGGTATATATACCTAGGAATAAAATTGCTGGGTCGTATGGTAACACAATGTTTAACTTTTTGAAGAATTGCCAAACTTTTCCAAAGCAGTTGTACTATTTTATATTCCCATCAGCAGTGTATGAGGGTTCCAATTTTTCCACATCCTCGACAGTACTTATTATTGTCTATCTCTTTGATTATAGCCATCCTAGTGGGTTAGAAACGATATCTCATTGCGTTTTAAATTTATATTTCCCTGATGATTAATGATGTTGAGCACCTTGTCATGTGCTTATTGGTCATTTATAGATCTTCTTTGGAGAAATGTTTATTCAGATCCTTTGCCCATTTTTCAGTTGAGTTTTTAGTCTTTTTATTATTGAGTAGTAAGTGTTCTTTTCATATTCTGGATACCACTCTGATATGATTTGCAAATGCTTTCTCTTATTTCGTGGGTTGTCTTTTCACTTTTTGGATGGTGTCCTTCGAAACACAAACTTTTTAATCTCAATCATGTCCAATTTACTTTTTCTTTTGTCACTTGTGTTTTTGGTGTCATATCTGAAATCATTCCTAACCCAAGGTCATGAAGATGTACTTCTATGATTTCTTCTAAGTGTTTTATAGTTTTAGCTTTTGCATTTAGGCCTATGATTCATTTTAAGGCAATTTTTCTGTATAGTGTGAGGTAGGAGCCCAACTTCATTCTTTTGCATGTTGTCCCAGCACCATTTGTTGAAGACTATTTTTTCTCCATTGAGTTGTCTTGGCACTCTTGTTAAAAATCAATTGATCAGAAATGTAAGAGCTTATTTTTGGAGTCTCAATTCTATTCCTTCGATCTGTATGTCTATCTTCATGCCAGTACCACGTTGCTTTATTACTGTAACCCTGCAGTACGTTTTGAAATCAGAAAGTGTGACTTCTCCAACTTTGTTCTTTTTCCTATTGTTTTGACTATTATAGGTCCCTTGAATTTCCATATGAATTTTAGGGTCAGTTTGTTAATTTCCAAAAAAGAAAAAGGCAGCTAGGATTTTGATAGGGATCTTATTGAATTTGTAGATCCAAAAAATACTTGTAGACTTTAATGAAAAGATTTGCTAAAGTTAATTATTATTTTCTGAGACTTAAGCTTTACCTGTTTTCACTTAAACTATTAGTAGGTTTATTTTATTAAGTAACGTAGATCTGTTAAGATCTTTGCTAATAGCACATTGGCACAGATTTATTTATAATTTACATTTTACAAATATATTAAATCTCTGCTCCCTAGTTAATTCAATTTATAATAGTATAAGTTTTATAGACTATGTACAAAAAGGGAAAGGATGGGGAGAGGGTGATAAGATTTGTTATAGAAATAGCGTATGTAACACAATCTGATAATGAAAGAACCTCTTCTGACTATATATTCATGTTCTAACGCACTTCACCAAGAAGAGCGTTAGAACATGAATATATAGTCAGAAGAGGTTCTTTCATTAAGTAGATTAGTAGTTAAGTAGATTAGTAGTTTTTGTTGAGCTTTCCCTATAATTATGTAAATGGATATAGTGAATTTTAATGCCAAAAATTGTTTTCAGGGAGATTAAATTTCTTTATTAAGATGTTATGAAATTGGGAGGTGTTGTTTTAATAGAGTATTTTGAATAAACCCATTATAATCACCCCAAATTCCAGAAAAGGAAATGTATTTGAATGAACAAAAAAATAGGTTTACTTTTAAGAGTCTCGAATTATAAAACCAGAGGATAGCTCATGTATAGCTGAGATTAGCTGAGATTGTGCTTGATTCATAAAGAAATGGCCAGAACGAATAATTCATTATTTAAGATGCTATAAATTAATCTGGAATATAAAAACAGTAATTACAGACATAAATCTTAAAAATAATATTCACAGATCTGTCAGTCATGATCCTACCAAGAGAATGTAAGATATTTAGACTACAAAGACAAACTCAAAATGCCTGTGACCCAGACTGGTTTGGTCTTTGAAGTAGGTTGGACCTCCAGAGCTACAAAGAGAGGGATGTGGGTACTATGAACCAAACAAGATTTGGGTTTGTATACATGACCCAACAACATCTGCAACACAGTGCCTTAAAGAAAGCATAGATTTGAGTTGAGTTGACGTTGAACTACCTGGAACTGGCTAGAATTTTGTAACCAGGAAAAAAATATTAAAACTTGTTTTCCAAAAGGTAGGGCCATTTGATAATTGTGCAGCTGTGAAGTACAAGAATACTTTGGAGACACGGCAGCATGAATGACTGGGAAAATGTCTCAGTCCTGAAATCGGGAACGTGATGTGCTTTGCTCAGAACCGAGCTTGGGTCCAGCAGGGACTTGGGACCTGTGACAATGGGTCCATCATGCGACCTGTTCAGATGAACTGTCAGTGGTGATAAGGAAAGCTGTACTTCATGGCATATCAAAGATAAGATTTTCCCAAGCATATATGGCCTGTGGTTACTCCTTTGGTTCCTACTCTTCCTGCTGGTTGTGACAAGGTTTTTCACAAAGTCTCAATGCCTCGGACATGACTAGATGGTGCTGAAAGTATTGGCACATTTAGCTGGCTTAGACAGGGGCTGATATTTCTTACTGGGGTAACTAGGACCAGAATAAACTTTTTCATTCAATTATTAATTGAAAAAACACTTGGTGGCCACTACAATATACTAGGTCCTGTGCCCGGATTTGAAGATTTGGAAATGAGTGGAACCTAAGGCTCCTAGTCTGGTGAGGAGACCTACATGCCAGATTTTTGAAAGAATGCTGCTATAATTCGTTGAGTGAAGGATTAAAGGAGAAGAATGAGTCTTGGGGGACAATGAATTCCATTTTGGAGATGTTGAGTTTGTGAAGCCTGTAGAACAGCCAAATGGAGATTTCTGGTGGACTGTTGGAACTATATCTGAATCTCAGAAGTCCAAGTGGGAAGTGTAGATTTGTGAGTCATGATTTTTCAGATGCTAATTGAAGTCATTGACATTGATAAAGTCACACAGAGATTCTATAGAGTAAGGCAGAGAGATGGATTAGAGCTGAATCCCTGGAGAAACCTTCCATTCCAGTGGTGACATCTGATGAATGCTATTGTCTGAATATGAATTGCTCTCATTTAATTTACATTTGAAAAGCATGAATAAACTTGCAAAACACATTCAAAGGAAATTATCACAGCAAATACAGACACAGGACATTTTGAAAGTAAGATTTAAAATTCAGGCCAATAATAAAATCTAAAGTACCTTCAGAATCAAAGAGGAAGTTGAAGCATTAACTACATTAAAGGAGTAATATAGATAAAGTGGTCAGAGTTTCTGAACTCAAAAGTAAGCTCTAATAACTGACTATTCTTATGGGAATGATGGGATATAATATTCGAAATCGAAATTGTCTGGAATGCATGGTTGAGATCAATATAGAACACTCAAACAACAAAAAGACAGTTCAAACATAAAAATGGGAAAATTAAGAGGTTAACTTGGGACCCAGATTTGTTGATATCTTTGACTGAGATGGGTTGAATGAATAAACACAGTTATCACAGTTATCTATTTCGGTGTAACGAACTCTCTCAAAACTTAGTGGCTTAAAGCAATTACAGCTTATTATTTCTCATGGATTCTGTGGATTGGCTGGGCTCCGCTGGGTAATTCTACCTGATGTGGTGTTGACTATATTCAGCAGGGAGTTCCGATGGGGTTGGAATATCCAAAATAATATCACGTTCATGTTTGGTTTCAGCTGCAGTGACTGGGGGCTGGCTGGGCCTCTTTTGAGCTTTTTAACCTGTCAACTGATTTTCAAAAACACAGCAGAAATTACAAGTCTTAAGGCCTAAAGGTTCTTGTAGTTCTTAGGAGTACTAGAATGTCAGTTCTGCCTCAGTCTATCGACCAAAGCAAGTGAAAAGACCAGTCCAGGGGTAAAGAGGCTCCCCCTCTTGATGAGAGGAATGGCATGTGTGTCTACGGGTGGAAGAGTTGGTGGGCCCTGCCTTTGGAAATGACCTACCACAAGAGTGATTTCTTTTTTTAACTTGGCTGCAAGTAATACAGTGTTCTGCAGGCCGCTGAGTGGGATACTATGCTTGGTCCTTACTCCCACGTGAACACTAAGAGACCCCGATGGCGTTGTAGTTCCTGTAACTTTCTAATATACCTTGCTGAAAAAGTCTATTGACAGGGAAGTTCAAAAACACTTTTAGGGCTTTGTCACTAGTTGTTACTGAAGTTTCTCTTTCCTTTTCCTTCCTCTTAGTGTGCGCCAGCTTTCTCTCAGAATCTTAGTCTTCTAAGAAAGCAAAGAAATTGTTATATTGTGAAATCTATGAGAACATCTTTTGCAGTTTCATATGTGAATGTTGGGGGCCTAGGAGTAGAGGAGAAGAAGTCTGTTGAGAGAGTTATTTCAAGGGCGGCAGAGCGGGTGGTTTTGAGGATGTGATCCATGTCACTCACTGGGTGTTCAACGGTGCTGGTCACTGCTGCCCTTATGTGGATGGGAAGTAGGCGTGTACTTCTATCAGGAACCTGGGGCCTCAAGCAGGTAAGAGAGCTTCGAAAAAGAATAAGGTTGGGTTTGTGAACTCTGACATTTTTCCTGGGTGCTGGAAGCACATGCGGAGCTTTGTGGTCACATAGCTCAGGGTCAACGAGGAATTGGGACGATTGGCTCCTGGATGAAATGAAGACATTTAGGCATTCATACACTTTGGTATTTTATTGCCTGCAACAGAATTTTTAGAAAAGGCCCATGTTGAGGTGGGGGTAGGGGAGAGAGAGAGGAGAGGAGGGAGAGGGAGAGGAAGGAGGAGGGACAGATGAGAGGGAAGGAAGGAGAGGAGAGGAGGAGGAAGATGGGAGGGAAGACAGAGGGAGAGGGGGTTTGTAATAGACTTTGTGTAATTTTGGAAGGTGACATCTGGGATGATTTGTAGAAAAGAGAATGGTAAAGGGAGCACAATGGTGGGCTAAATGGCATGAGTGAGTAACTTTTCAAGTAGGATAGGGAAAAGCTCCTGGGAATTTTGGGATGCCTGAAAACTGGAGAGGAAAGGAGCTTTAGTAAGAGCTGAGTGCTCTATGTAGTTGTACTCCCTTGTGCCAGGGACAGGGGTTCCTGACTGGGAGATGCTTCTTTAGTAGAATCTCTCAAGTTCACTGCTTCAGGGACTTTTGGGAAGTTTGCACCCAAATCTTTACTTGGGAAAATTGACTCTTCGTGCTTTTCTAATCTTGTTTTAGATCTCTTAGTGGTTTGCAATGCAATTTCGGAAAATGTTAGTCCGTCTCCACTCTGCCATGGAAACACAAAGAAAAAGATTTCTTCTGAGTTCAGTTAAAGAGTCTGAGGGAGAAGGGTTTCCTGGGGGAAAGTTCACATACACGGGCCACCAAAGTGAAGGAACAGAAAGGCAAGTAGAAAGCTCAGTCAGTGGTGAGAGGGCTGGTTTCTTATCACAGTTATCATTTTGCTGCTGCGAAATCTCAGTCAAGAGCTTTTCTCTGCCTTTGAGGATTTTGTCTGAGTTCTATTTTCTTTTAGCAATGGTTCTCGACGGTGGCAGGGGAGATCATGTGTGATTTGGAAGAGTTCCATGTGTGAGGTTGATATTCTGTCCTCCTGCCTCCCCTGTCACACCCAATCAAGGAGGATCGCACCACGGATTCTTTACCATCTACAGAGTTACATTTCAACTCATGCATCAAATATGCGAGAACCTTCTTCATGTGGCTCCCCAGACCATACCTCCACACTGCCTCCCAGCTGAATCCATTACTGTGACCAGGTCAGGGTCTCCTGGATCTCAGGGCACGTCACACTCCTTCTCAGCCCCGCTGCTTAGCACACTGCTTTCTTCTTTCTCTTTTGTATACTGGCCCATCAGAGGTTTTCCCATTCTTTAAGGCCCCACTAAAGTACTTCTTATTACATGGAGCCTTCCATAAATGCTGCAGCCGCATTGATTGGACCTTGTTTCTCAGTGAGAGTTAAGCGGGGCCAGCAGGAAGGAGAGGGGGCCATGACATAAACAGATTATTTATGTGGAAACCTGCCGATAATTTCTTATAATTGAGTTAATCTAACAGCATCAATGCTTTGGGCGCAGATTCCCAGTGGTATTAACAATTTTCCCTCCAAATTGGTTTCTGAAATCCTGTCTGTCTTCCCACCACAACTTTTGAAATTTCTTGATGAAGGAAATGTACCAATAGGCCACCTGGATACCACAAGCAACAATGATTTATCAGTGCAAACTTGAAAACGATTGGTCCCAACAATCTTGGAAAGTCCATTTCAAACACTGTCATGGACTTGTATCTGTAGTAATTGTAGTAGACTACAGATTTGGCTTTCCTTTTCCTTCCATGGCATTGATGAGTATTGTTGAAAATACTGCATGTCCTAAGGCATCTTATCTTAGATCCCTCAATATGGTGCCATATGTGGTACATCTCCACGATTCACTTCAGTCATTAACATAACTGGATGCTACAAAAGTTCTATGACTTTGCAACTAAATTTTCAATGGCTTACCATACCATGATTCATTCATTCGTTTAACAAATAATTATGAACATATCACATAGTCAGTTCTTGGTGCTATTCTTTGTAGACACAAAGATAAACAAGGCATAGTCGCTGCCTTTAAGGGTCCTATACTATAATAGTGGTAATGATATGCCACAAATAGCCATACTCTACATGTGGGAAAGAATATAAAGTAAAAAGGAAAAGGTGCTATAAAATAACTTAGCTAAAGTTTTTGGACTGACAAATCACCATTGTTTGGGAGGATTATGGAAGACGTTGGACACACTCTGTCTTGGCTTTGAGACATCATGTTTTCATGATTTTGTCCTTCCCTTTCTGACCATCTTTTCTCTGCTTCTGTAGTTGCATCTTCCAAACCAATGATGAAGTTCCTCAAGGTTCAGTTCAGACTCGCCTCTCTTCTTACCCTATCT
Source organism: Pteropus medius (assembly GCF_902729225.1). Taxonomy (NCBI): domain Eukaryota; kingdom Metazoa; phylum Chordata; class Mammalia; order Chiroptera; family Pteropodidae; genus Pteropus; species Pteropus medius. The sequence goes on from NW_024354498.1 coordinate 6,102,031, forward strand.
TCTCCTCCTAGGAAGTTTCATCTGTGCCCATGACTTCAGTAATTACCTATAAGCCCATGATGAAATGGTAAACTTAACCAAACTCATGATCATCAGTCCTGAACCTCATCTTCTAATCTCATGGAGGACACCACTATCCATCCAGTTCCACAAGCGAGAAACCCAGGAATCGTCCTGGCTACTTCTATTCTTCATTTTCCATTCTGGTCCATCATCAAACCCTATGAAATGCATCCTCTAAATAGATCTCAGATTGGTCTCCTTTTCCCTATCTCCACAGCCAGCTCCCTAGGTCAAGCTGGAACTACCACCCAGAGCAATGTGGCGGACTCCTAATAGGACTCCCAGAGTTGACCCTGGTCCCTTTCCAATCCTGTCTCCACACAGAAGCCAGTATCTTTTCAAAGCATGAGTTTGATCATGTCACCGTCTACTTCTTGACCTTCAGGTCCTTCAGTGACTTTCAATTAGTCTATGTTAAAAACCACGAAGTCTTACGTAGTTGCATTCTTGTCTTCCTTTCGGCCTCATCTCGAAGTACTTCCTTATCATTCTCTGTGTTGCAGCCACACTGGCCTTTTTTCAGTTCTCTGAAAATACCATGCATTTTCTGTAACAGGGTCATAGCACATGTTGTCCCCCATCCCTATACTGCTTCATAAATCTTACTTGTATTTTAGGTCGCATCTCAAGTGTCACTTCCATAGGGAAGCCTTCTCTAGACCATCACTTTTTACAACCATTTCTTTACTTCACAGCACTCATTCCATTTGTAATCATATACTTATTTGTATGATTATTTGATCACAAACTCCATGAGAGCAGGCGCCAATTGGCAGGGTGCATAATAGATGCTTGTTGAATGAATAAATGTTTGTCGACAAATATGTAGCATTTGGATTTGGACACACAGGTTGGCTGGGGGCAGGGAGAGGGGAGACAAGATATCTCATCCAGGTAACAGGAGCATTAAAGCCCCAGAGACAAGTGAGTGGGATCATATATATAAAAGCAAGTAATATTAGAAGTCTATTCTTAATAACTCTTTCCTCAAATAATATCTTAATCAGTATTCAAATAATTGCATGATATTTCACTGTTTAGATTTATGTAATTTCCTCCATCATTTCCCTATTAGGTTGTTTCCAGTGTTTTCATTTATGTAAAGAACACTATAATAAACTCATATACATTGTATGTTATTTTCTATAGTTCACACTTTTCTTTTCTCATCGCTTGGCTCCATGAGTGCAAGCAAGCTATCCAAGACTTTTTTATATCTGCACTTGCTTAAAAAAGATAACAACAACCCTATAGCTTCATAAATCTATAAATACAGTGGCTGATCAGTAAAAGTTCTAACTTTACTGAATAAGGTGTTGTCACACTTAAACAGCCATCTCATTATAAGTCTCCTAAATGTTCTAGCATTTTGAAAATGTGCCAGGCTAGTTTCAAGAAGTCAGCTTGAAACTACTGGGCTAAAGCAGGAGCGTGTGTGGGAAGGACGAGAAATAGCCGAGTAGGTGGAAAGAGTCAGAATGAGAAGATGAAGTAGACAAAGGGCAATGGTTAATAGTAATTAGTGAATAACAAAAGCAAGTAAGGGTAAAACATGCTTGATGATTGCCCTAGAGATAGGGTGGCCAAAGCGAAAGCAAAGGATTCAATTATTCTTCAAGGGCTGCTTGGTCAAGTTAACTGGAAAATATGACAACTGTTTGCTCTATAAGCTAAATCATAAAGACAAAGGTCAAAGATTAAAGATGTGTTTAAAATTCTTATCAGTTACATGGCCAGCAGAGGATGAGCGAGCTGGTGAACCAACCACCTTGGGCAGGTGATTAGCTTTACTGTCAAAACCATGGTCACCTTTACAAGCTGCTAAATTAACTCCAAGTGGCCACTTACTCACTTGGGCAATATTTGACTCTTCTCACAGTTGCAAGACAAAATTCATGGAAAACGGATAAAAGTTTTCTCCCGTAGCCCATGGTTCTGGAATATGTGAAAAGCCCTGGACTCTTGTTCTAGTTTTTAAAGCTTCAGGAAGTCATACCAGAGTTGTTAGACATAACCTATTTGTCCAATCTTATTTCAGAATTTCTGGAGCCATCAGATAAATGCAATTTCTTTACATATTATAAATAATATGCATATTTTTTCATTATAAAATAATAAATGATTTTTTTTTTAATCAAGGTATAATAAACTTCAAAAAAGCAGAATCACCCCATCGTAATCAATTGTTATCCGGGGGCCATTTTTGAGTGTTTTCTTCCTTTCTTTTAATCTCTTTTTAAAACAGAACTGAGATTGTACAACATATGACATACAAGATTTATTTTCATTCTCAAGTTATTTTAATTTATTGAGCTAAGAGCAACCATACATTATAAAAGCTATGATTTAAACCAAATAAATAGTCTTTGATCAGTTGAGGCCAGTTAACAGGTAAGGAAACAGGTAAATTAGAGCTTAGACAAACTTCCTGTTTGTCTAAGCTCTAATTTACCTGTTTCCTTCCTCATCCTGTTCATTAAGGATGGAATATCCTTGGCTCCTTCTCTTCCAAATCTCCTCCTTGACTATACCTATCTGTATTGATTTTTTTTGCTTCCCTATAATCCACTAAATTCAAGAATTCATTTATACAATGTCTTGTTTCCTAATTTTTTAGCGATTATGTGTCTTATCTCACCTTACTTTTTGAGGGCCAAGGACTTCATTACACAGTTTTTATACCTGTCTTAGTAAGTAGTAAACAGCCAGGCACATAGTGGGTGCTGAAGAAATATCTAGGGTTAACGCCGTTAAGTATATAGTTGCATGGGAAGATGTAATGGTCGAACCATCTAGACCTGTGCAGACAAAGTAAAACTATAGCTGCATCATCCAATGTGGTAGCCACTAACCATACGTGGTTATTGAGCACCTGAAATGTGGCTAGTGTGGATTGAGATGTGCTGTAAATGTAAAAAACACACTGGATTTTGAAGACTTAGTATACAAAAAGAATATAAAATATCTAAATATTTTGAAAGTTGATTATTTGTTGAAATGAATTTCATCTCTTTTCACCTTTTTTAATGTGCTACTAAAAAATGTAAAATTACATATGTCTTACTATATATGTATATGGCAGCGCTGTCCTATATAGCAATAAAATATAATGTTTGAGGTCATCCTTTCTACAAGGCAGAAATTCATTATATTTCTCCCGAAGTTATTTTGCATTTCAATGGATAGCAATTATTTATTACTGACAGTTTTCTACAACTTAACTTCTACTTTTTTTTAAATGTAAAATAGCCTAATCAGTGGAATGCCAGCCAAGCACAGGTGCATAGCCCCGCGGAATTGAATAATCGTGGGAGGGGTCACTGGAAAAAACCCAGCACCGCACTGGAAGAACATTCGGCAATCTATTGCTCCTTTCCAAGTCTTTGACAATTTTTCCCAAGAACGTCTTTGTATATTCTTTTGTTACTGTCCTAAGTGATTGTAATAGGATTACTGTTTCTTTTCTAGTTAATATGGCCAAATTATATTTACGAAATGCACACTTAAGCCAGAAACCAATGCTTTAGGTATTATGCAGTTCCCAATAATAAGGTAAAATGTTGGCAGGAAAGCAGGTACATTAAGAAAATACAGAATAGACTCAAACACATTTGGAATAATTAAAATACCGGAATTAAGTAATTGCATTTTATTTCTTAGCTTATCACGCTGCTGTTGAAAGGAACACAATTATAATGGAATGGAAACCAGGTTCTTTTCTACTTTTTAATTAGGTAGGAACAAAGCCTGGCTATTGTTTGACTGGATCTAGTATAACTTTTTCATCCCCAATTTTTGATTAATCAAAGTGCTAAATCTTTTAAAGGAAATGAATTCTTCTTTTTAAATAAAAGGACTCGGGAGACAGTCTTGGAAAAAACAATGGAGCGCACTTTTCGCAATTCCGTGTCTGTTCACTTTGCTGCGGAGATTGACAAAAATTTATCGGTGGATGGATGTCTGCTGTGAAATGAAACCCGCAACCTGTGAAGAGGGTAAGAAAATTGAACTTTTGACACTGTCATTTCTAACCCTTTAAAAAATATGTATAAGGAAGGAAGTTTATTTTCATTATCAATTTAAACACCTGTCTTAATCTAAAAAGGATTTAAAATGGTTGAAAAGGGATTACAGTGATAACTTTGGTTTCGAATATTTTTAAAACATCCAGAATTTTAAGTAGACGACTGACCCCCAGAGTTGGCTCCTCCAACCTTGATTTAATAATTGGGACATGTTCCCTCTCCTGCTCTGAGGGAAATATAAAATTTTACAACTCAGATCAAGGCAATTCTCGAAGGTTTGTTTGGTGTTGGTGTGTGGGGAGAGACAGGTAGGTCTAGATCTCTTCCTGTTCTTCCCCAGCATCCCCCTTTCTGTGTGCCCAGGACCCTACACTCATTTCCTCTGGACTGGAATGGCTGCGGAATTGAAGGCAAGTGTTTGTGTTATTGATGAGGGGCGAAGGACTAAAGCAGCGCAGCTTCGAGACTTTGCTCTTCCACTTAGTTCTATAGCGTCAGCTTTCGTACAGAAACCGGCCTGGAAGTTCCCCACTGTGTTTTCATACCTGCAATGGTTTGAGACGTTTAAATAACAAAAAATTAAATACAATTCTTAAGCTTATTTTGTTTAATTTATGACCGAGCATACACCAAGTAATTCTATAAAAATTAAAATTATATATAACCTAGCCACTATTAAAACTATATAACATTGGTGGGGATGAAAGAATATAAGGGTTTCCCTAAATATTCCCACTTAATACACGCTCTCTTGTTTTTTAAAAAAATTTTTATATTTTAATTTTTCAATTATAGTTGAATACAATATTATTAGTTTCGCTTACTGATTTTATTGTCAATCTCTTTCCCTATTTATGTGAAAGATTTTAATAATTTCTTTTTTTAACATAAAATTAGCAGTGTTAACAATCATTATTAATCATTGTAGTATTTTACTCATACTAAGAAATGTGTATTTGTAGACCTTTGGAGAAATTTCTATTTAAATCCTTTGTCCATTTTTAAATCGGCATATTTCTTTTTATTATTGAATTATAAGAGTTCTTTACATATTCTAGATATTAGTCCCTTACGAGATACAGGGTGTGTAAAAAATACTTTCCTGTTCTGTGAGTTGTCTTTTCACTTTCTTGATGGTAAGTAACATTTGTAACACAAAAGTTTTTAATTTTGATGAAGTCCAATTTATCTATTTTATTTTCTTTTGTCAGGTGTGCTTTTGGTGTCAGATCCATTGGCTAATCAGGTAATTAGCTTTTAATGTCTCCTAAAGTCCAGAGAAGAGGCCGAGTAAGCACTTGCAATAATG
>NW_024354498.1:6109763-6114687 GCF_902729225.1 Pteropus medius
ATGTCTGCATTCTTATGGTGACAAAGGGAAAATGCTTCCAGAAGTGAAATGGTTGGCTGCCCCATTAAACTGTTGAGTGGTCAGGTATCATGAAGCTGTTTGGCTTTCTGGATGCTCCTCAGATAAGAATGAAACCCAAAAGCTGGGACTCTGATTCAGTTGTCTATTGTCCCAGTAATGCCGCATGACAACCAACCACAAAACCTGAGTCTTAGACAAAAATATGATCTATTGCTTACACATTTGGAGTGGTTAGCTCGTTGGCTCTGCTGCGCTCGGCTGGGTTCCCACACACGTGAATAAAATTACTGCTGTTTAGAACCATCGAGTTTCTGGTACTTTGTTACAGCAGTCCTAGGAAACAAATACACCTTCAAAGATGGTTCTGGAGCCACCTAAAGAAAATCAGCCTCATTCTTTAAAGATACCCTCTCTTGAAGCCTTCGTCAATGGTAAACACTGTTTTGACCGAGCTGCAAACTGGTTTCCACTGAGAAGTCTTCCAATGGCTTTAAGAAGCATTATTGGAATGAGAGTATTGTCCTCACGCAGTGTCTGATTCTAATGTCATAGACAGAAACACCAAAACCAGCGTGTATTTTAGTGTCTCCTGAGTTAAAATGACTGCACCATTCTGTCTGTGTAGTGACATTTTACACATTCAGTTTCAGAGGCAGACTGGGAACAGATGTGATTGCTAATAAAAACCCAGGTTTTTTTTTTTTTAATTCTTGTGGGTTAACAAATTAATTCACTTTTATAGACGTATGCTGATGATTTGCCTTTCTAAGGGGAAGTTGGTAAATTGTTTTGGGTGAACAAATTTCTTTAGCATGGGAGGTTACAGGTTGAAATTAGCCACTCTGAAACTGTCAACCAAGGCAACGCATCTCTGCATTTCCATCTCTTGTGCACAGAACATAAGAATGTTTAAAGAATGTTAAAAAAAATTTCTGATTCGGCCCCTCTGAAGTCATTTTCAGTCCTAGGAAGTGGAGACAGGGCTTGTACCTGTATTTCCCAAGAGACTGAGGCAATGCAATTTGTAATTTGTAAAATAATCATAGAAAGTGAAAGGACAGAGTGGATCGTTGCATTAAAATAAAGTCAGCCTAGAAATTGTTCTTTTCAGAGTCTGCCTTTCAGAACCCCATTTAGCTTTTTAAATAGACTTCTTTTTCCTGACTTGCTTTAATGAACCAGTCTCATCTCGGTGATTACTCCTGACATTTAGCTGCATGTGCAATTAACTGAGGCTGTTAGCTTCTCTTTGAGAAGGACTATGTGTAGCTAATATGCATTAGCAAAGTGTTTTTTTTGACTTGGGAGAGTAGCTGTGGGTAAGTAGTTTAAGATGATGCCTGCGTAATTTACAGTTTGTGATGGAGATTCCAACTACAGATTCTTAGCAAAGCCGTGAGTGATTATTGGCACATGCTCACTCTGCCTCTGTTTCTTTCCCTCATTAAAACTCATGGCGTTACCAACTCAGCTGATATTTCTTATCTTGTGGAATGAAAAAGAAATATAAGGTTCTCTAAGGATTGAGGGAGAACTCTATATGTTGCTACTAGAGGTGACTGCATTTTTGACACGGTGTTAAAAAAAAATAGGAAAATGACTCAGATAAAGGATTAAATTTTGGGGGAATGAGATTTTAGATATCAAGGTGGGAGACATTTTTCCCTCTTGGCATGACTGTGCCTGGACTTAAGTCTGGCCCAGCAGGTAGAACAGGCAGAGCTGGGATAGATCAATGAGACTGCAGCAGAGAGAAAATGCTGCCTACCGAAGATTCTGCTCCCCTTTTTAGCATAGAGCTATTGTTGGGGCTACATTTCTCAGATTGCTTTGCGTCATGGTGGATCCACACAACATTTTATTGTCATGGTTCGTGGGTGGGAAGGAGGATGTGTGCCTCTCTGGGTTGAACGTGATTGAGAAGCAGATAGGTATACCTTCTCCCTCATTATTTAACTGCTGGTCATCTTTAAGAGACTCTGAGACCCTGGGAATGTAGAGCCAAGAAATGGAAAAGCCTGTCTCTGAATCATCACATGGTGGGAAACTGCCCTGGGCTATTTTGAGAGCCGGAAGTGAAATCTAATTGCTCTAAGTCACTGCTTTGTTTTACCTCCTTAGCTCTTACTACTGCCTAACATTCTATATACTGTTGTTTGTTTCCCCTTCGGTAGTATGTAAGTCCCATTAGGGCAGAGATTTTTGTCTGTCTTGCTTGCTGCTGTATCCTCAGGGTCTAGAACATTGCCTGGTGCATAGTAAGTGCTTGATAACGTTTGTTAACTGAATTAATGTGGGAATAAATGGAAGGAATGTAGTTGTGATATAATAGAATTTGGAGAGCTTTATCCAAATATCATCAGCTATCATGACCAGAAATTTTTATTCAAGGCCTTTTTTCTTTTTGGTGGAAAAATGAGATGGAATCCCAGAGTTCAGAATCACTTACGCAGAATTACATTGGGAGAATCTGTATCAGTTATCTATTGCTATGTAACAAATTATCCCAAAGTTTAGTGACTTAAAACAACAAAAATTCATTATCACAGAGTGTCCGAGAGCCAGGAATATGGGAGTAGTTCAGGCTCAGGGTCTCTCATGAGGTTGTAGCCAAGCTGTCAGCTGGGGCTGCAGTCATCTGAAGACTTGACTGAGACTGGAGGATTTGCCTCCAAGGTGGCACACTCACGTAGCTGTTGTTAATAGGTCTTTGGTCCTCATGGCTACGGGTCTGAGGCCTCCCTAAATTCCTGACCACATGGGCCCTTCCAAAGGCTAGCTTATCATATGGTAGCTGGCTCCTCCCCGAGAGTAAGTTATCCAAGAGAGGGCTAGACTTCTGCACATTTTATATAGATAATCTAAATTTTTCTGGTAACTTGGATTGCTGATGTGCCCTTTATCAATGAAGAAGGTGCTAGCTTAAACCTGAATAACAAAATTTACTCTCGTTCACTGTACTTTTCCCGGTCGTTTGCCCACTATTGGCCTCTCTCACACTCTTTTTTTTCTTTTGTTTTTAGCTGAATATACTATTTAAGCGTGACTTCTCAGCCACTTACACGAGTGACTCATTTCCCTCAGGTATGTCTCACGTATACATGAGGTATACATGTTAATAAACTTCCGTTTGTTTTTCTCTTGTTAATTTGTTACAGAGGCCCCAGCTGAGATCTTGAATGGTAGAGGAAAACAATTTTTTCTTCCTCTACACCATCCAAACGTGGGATGAAACTGGATTTTGAACGCAAGAGCGAATGATGTAGGGGCTCTCTTCCCATGCAGCCTGCTTATGCTCGCCCTATTTTTAGCTGGATTATGCCCCTTCCAGTGAGCAAATAATAAAACCCTGTTTTGAGTTTTATTTATTATTTTTCGTGCTTCTAGCTCCCTCAGGAACCCCCAAAGGGAAAACGGGGTGAGTGGCGAGGCAAGGTTATAGCATCCCAAATACCATCAATTCCAGCTTTTCCATCCCATCGTCTTTCCGTTGTACCATCAAGGGGTAATTCAGAGCAAAGATTTGGGCAAGCGGGAGTTGGGAAACGCAGCCATGGCCAAATGCCATTTGGAGGATATTTGTAGTTACCTAAATAAACTGTATTTCCACAGTATTTGCAGAGCTTATGTTTTGTGTGCAGTAAATAAAGTGACGAAATGCCACGAAGGAGTCCAGACTCCATTTGTGCGCGTTCTCTTGCAGAAGACTCCTTGAAACAGCAGACGGGGCCATGTGATTCAGCGAAGGCACACAAGCTACTGCTCCCCAACAGCTTGGCTTCTCATCCTATTCGGTGACTGTGTGCCAGTATCACCACCTCACGCTCGGAGCAGTTTCCCAGTGAGTAACCTGCGGGCTGTTAATTATCAGGAGGAACAGTTCTGTGACCAAGTGGGTTTTGGATTCCTACGTCGAACAGGGTTCAATGGGATTCTTCCCTGGTAGAACGTCTTAGCTCCGCTTAAACACTAATGGGTATTATCAGGGTGGTATGGTAAGTAGTGTTTTCCAAACTTATTTGAGCGAAACATTTTTATCTGAAAAACGACTGTTAGTATTTGTGCCCATTATCAATATCTTGCCCCTAAGCTCCAAATCCACTCTTTGTTGCCCTGATTGTGAAACTGGAGTGTGTCTCCATTGACAGCTGGCACTAGTTAAGCTTGGTCGGTAGAGGGCGCTCGGGAGACTCTGGAGGGGGAAGAAGCTTCTCTTCCTGGTTTCGGAGGAGTGCTCTGCTTCTTTCTGCTGCCGTGGTGCTGGGCTGGAGTATGAGACACCAAGGGGCGCTCACCTCCACCAATTTCAGCGGCACACTTGCAGGCAGCTTCACGGTAAGTTTTGCAGGTGCCTCAGCTGTGGCGGGCTCAGCGACAACCCTCTCCATGCATACCGGTGAGTTCAGCTGCACCCCTGTGGGTGGCACCCCTGTGGCTTTCTAGAGGGTCTGGCCAGTGCCCTTGCCAGCTTCCCATCTAATTCAACAGCACCTCTAAGGGCAGCTTTCCAACCAATTTCACCAGTAATCCCCAGTGGTCAGTTTCCTTGCCACCACCTGCTGCCCCCTAGTGGGGATGTTTCCAGCTTGCCGGCCCTGGTCTTCAGCTCTCATGCCTCTTGGCTTGTTTCACGAACCAGCTCTGGCCCAGGGTAACCTGGCAAACTTTTCTGCCATCCAGTGGGGTGCAGCCACACCCTCCCCAGTGAGGGCTGAAGCTCAGCGCTGGGAAGTCCTCTCTTCCCACCCCATTCCAAATTTGTTTCTTCCTTGGAGTCTCTCTTAGTCCTAGTGTTTCCTTCCTTCCTTCCTTCCTTCCTTCCTTCCTTCCTTCCTTCCTTCCTTCCTTCCTTCCTTCCTTCCTTCCTTCCTTCCTTCCTTCCTTCCTTCCTTCCTTCCTTCCT
>NW_024354498.1:6114838-6219700 GCF_902729225.1 Pteropus medius
CCTCCTTCCCTCCTTCCCTCCTCCCCAACATTTGATCATAAGCTTTGGAAGCACCTTCAGGGTGGGATCCAAAAGTGCCCAAGCGACAATGTGACAGCAACAATATCTGCCTCGCAGATATAGCTTGCCTATCATATACATATGGTATATATTAAATAATAAACATTATGTATTGAAATTATGTTATATATATATTATAATCTTAGGTTTGAATAGCTCGCAGGTTCAGAGAATGGAGTAGGAAGCTCGGCTGCATACGGTGTGTGGAATGCTCAGATAGGAAATATCAGTAAACGTTTATAAAGTGCATGCTCACTCTGGTCAATAATCTCATGAACACGACGATTATTAACTGCAGTCATAGACAACCTTAAATGGTTTCTACTACATACATTCATACATCAAAATAAAATCTATTAGTTCTCATATTTAGAGTTGTGATAGATGATATTGTTCAAATATTACTAGTCTTTCTTAAGTAATCATGGGAAGTAGGAGAGAGTCCGGGAGAATAATAGGTGGGAAGGTCCTTAAAAAACAAAACAAAACAAAACAAAAAACAGTGTTTTGATTTTTCAAAAGAGAAAAGCCATGAATTCCCCAAACTATAAACTGGTGAATTTGATATTGATTTTAAGCTAGGGATCAGCAATTTTTTCCTGTATAGGAATGGAGAGTAAATATTTCAGGCTTTGGGGGCCACATGGTCTCCCTCACTATTCCACTTTGCTGTGGAAGCATGAAAATAGCCAGACGATGTGTACGTACATGGATGAGCATGGTTGTATGTCAATAAAACTTTATTTGCAAAAATAGGTGGAGGGCTAGGTGCAATATCCTGGAATGGGCTTTAAAAAAAAAAAGATCACGAGTCCTTTAAAAGAGCTGTGGCGATCGCCATGAATGCCTGAACGCCGGTGGTCTTTGGCCCTGGCTACACATCAGAATCACTTGCAGGAGCTTTGAGAAATCCTGGTACCCAGCCTATATCCCAGGCCAATTAAATCATCATCTTTGAGGAGTCTGTCTTTTATAGAGGCTGCCTAAGCGATTCCGAAGTGAAGCCAAGGTTGAGAACCACTGCATGAAGTCATGAAGTGTAGTTCGGGACAAGCTTATTTCGTTTTCTCCTTCTTTCTCTTCTCCCTCTTCCTCCTCTTTTGGATGATGTAGCCAGATAGCTCTATTGGGGCAAAATAGTAGATATAATTTCTCTGGATTTATGCTGGCATTTGCCAAAGGTTTTCATGATTTTCCCGACGGACAAATTAGAACAATGTGAGTGAATGACAGTCAGGTTCTGATGAATGGAGTAGATATTACTTAGAATTCTTTGAGGGTCCCACCTATCCCCAGCGGTGACTGCGCATCAGCCATTCAATAAGTCTTTGCTGGGGGAACTGGCAAGCCACCCTTTAAGAAATGGTTAAACAAACCAGAGATGTTAAACATGGAAAAGAAAAAATTTGCGTGTGTGGAGTGGGGAGGAATAAACATGATAGTTGATAGTTGTCTTAAAATATTTGCTGGGCTGTCGGAGTGAGGAAAAATGACTTCTTTTGGATTTTCCAGAATAGAAATGGAATCACTGTGGGAAGCCATTGGGAGGTACTCATTCATGTAACAAATATTTTTTGAGCTACTCTCTGTACTGGGTACTATTTAGGTACTTGAGACGTTATCTAGAGGCTAAGATTCATATTCTGGTGGAGCTTACAGTTTAGAGACTTATTTTAATGCGTTTGATGATTAAAATAAAATAGAATGGCTTGTTTCTGAGGCATTAATTATAAGTTGGAAAACCACTTATTTGAAGTCATTATGAGCCACAAAACTCCAATAAGAACCTTCAGCGCCAAGTTTGTGTGAGTCTAGGCAAGTATCTTCCTTCCTTCTCGTGGAGTCGCCCCTCCTTCCCCTGCTGCTCTTCTAATCCCACCACTCATTTCCAAGGCAACCGTGTCAGAAGGTTACTATTTGATCTGGTAATGCGGAAGTTCCAAGCAGGAGAGTTACAAATTGTGAATAAAGCTGTGGACATGTTGTCCATCTCTTTCACGATGAGGCCAGTGGAGGCAAAGAGGAGCTTGCTTTCTGCTCTGGGCTCCTGGGACTCTCTTCGTGCATAATGCCACCCTGCACATCCCGTGCAATGGGAAGTTGACGACCTAGTGGTTAAGGCCGTAAGAATTTGAATTACATGTCTTTGGAATATTGAGGTCTCAGAAATGGCCGGCTAGCTGGTTGATGCATGGGACAGGAATTAGGTGCCCTGTTTTGTTTGTGCACACATGCTTATTCTTTTTAACTCTTTGTCACAACCATATACTAGGAGTGGATTGAGGTGGTAGCGAAGCTAGGTCAGGGAAAGGAACCTCTGTTTTCTTTCAAGGATCACTGTGATACACATGCATATACATACACACATGTATACGTATGCGTACATACTTGCACGTATGTGTGTGTATATGCATGCGTCTATCATTTGTTCTGAGACTGGAGGGTGAGAGAATGAGCACAGTGAGAGAGTGGAGGTAACAGAGTGGTCCCTCGGGGTGCGGCACACCCCTATTTCAGATGCCCAGTGCTAATTGATCTCCTAAGAACAGAGTGGGAGCATTTAATCAGTTTTGAAGAATGGAGTTAGTTGAATTTAAGGGTGGGACACCCAGGGACAAACTAAATGCAGGAGCGGCTCCAGGCTGAACTCCAGGCTGAGGGGAGGAGCGGGATGGCATGGTAGACATGTGGGGTGTGCTTGAGGCGGTTGAGGGGCATGACAGAAATCAGAGACCGATGGTCTTGGAGCCCTGAGTTTTAGGTACAAGAAGGGCCAAAGGTTTTGTTCTTCTCTTAGACATGGAGCCCAGGGGACTTACTTACATTACTCAGGTTTTTATTGTACGTTTTGGAGAAAAATGATAGGTTGTGTAGTATTTGTCAATTTGACGATTCACATTCCTAAAGAATGTAAAGGCTCTTTTTTTACTTTGACAATAACTGGACTCAAGTTTTGGAAATATCTGGAAGCTGTAAAAATAATTCAAATGTTGTAAAAAGAGAAAGTTACCGTAGTAGGATTAAAATATAATGTTATCTGAAGATTGAAGTGTTTTTCAATTACCAGAGCTGAGTCATCTTTTGTCTCCTGCTTACTATGTAACCTATAGTATTGAGCTATAGCAAGCCTGACAGACAGTTTCAATTTAACATTTCAAGTCACGTGTGGTCATTGAGCTTTACCCAGAATCTTCCTGAACATTCAGTCTGGGAGGTTGGCCCCCCCACCCCCAAATCAGGAGTGGATGGTATAAAAATCAATGTTAAGACGTGACCATTCAGCGACGCCTTTTCTGTTTTCAACATCAATTGAGAAGAAGTAATTTAATAATGCTTTAAATTCGGTTGGAGGACACAGGGCTTCCTTGCAGAATTACTGGTCATATAGCTTTTCCTCCAGAAGCAAGAGAGTGTTGTATGAAAGTAACCAGTTCTCTTTACAGCTATGTGCTTCTCTTGATAGAAGAACCATTTCGTGTGTCTAGCTCACTGCAGAAACGTGGCCGGTTCCTCAAAGAGGCAGCATGCGTGGCTGGGGTGCCCTCCTTCTTGTGGGTGCACGAGTCCTCCTCCTTTTGGATGTGTCTTTGTCTCATCTGCTGCACGGTGGCCAGGTTCTGCCAAGCTCTCACCAGCCTTCTCAGGAACTGGTGTGCTTACGCAGCTTTATGACGTTCCTCCACTTGACCTAGGTATGCCCCTCTTTCTACTCAGATAGCAACAGGCGAGCGCTTTATTGCAGTAGCACCTGACCCTGGCCATGCATTAGAAACTGAATACCGATGTCCTGGGCCGACCCCACTACCCTTTCCTGAATTAATTGGCTTAGAGGGAGCACTGGGATTCGGATGCAAAACCGTAGTTGAAAACATTGCTTTAATCGGTCGTCATTTCGATTCCAACTCTTTGGCCATTTTCCCAGATTTGGATAAACTTTGAGTCAAGACGTGTAGTGGGGAGTGTGTAAATTGATTAGGCCAAAATGGTTTGGGAGTATTTAAATGACAGTTGGAATGGTCTAACAATGGACGTTTAATAAGAATCATTTCTTCTAAAGAAGATGTAGAATCCTTTTAATAACATTGACACGTTTCTATGGTTAATACAGTAACTCTTTGTTCAGCTTTGTGAAGCTTTGAGAAACATTAATATGTTGCCCTAAGTTTTGTTCCCATGGCTTTGGATTTTGGGGAACTATATTAAGTTGGCATGTAGAAGACAGGGATAGGATTATAAGCTGTGAAATAATATGAAAAAAGAATGACATATGAAAGATTGCCATATTCACTCAAGCTCTGGTAAAATGCTCATATGTACGAGATATTGAGCCAATATCTACTGAATACATTTTTAATGATCATAAATAACTGATTTCTTTCAATTTAAAAAAATCTTGTTGGCAGAGAAGCCAGTGACTTTTTCAGTAGAGGTATGACGTGATGAAAATTGTGATTAAGAATTACTTCGATAGTATTATATATATTGGATGGATGGCAAGAAGCGGGAAGAACCCAAAGATAACCGTTCAACAAGGCAAGCTGCACCTCTAAGCTGAAGGAAGGGAAGAATTGGGGTGGTCAGGTTTGAGAAAGCTTCATGGAGGGGATAGAAATTGGGCTGAGCCTTGAAAGATGCAAAGGATATTTGGAGGGGTGGGTGAGAGAGTCAGCCTAGGGAGGGAGACATTTACAAATTGTTATTCAGTCACGTTAAAAGAGAAATTAAAAATTTAGCACTTGATTTCTGAACACTCCCTGCTGCTCCCCTCACCTAGGCCCTCGCCGTTCACACTCCTTTCCACTGCGTGTTCAATCCGCAGTCTATGCCAGGACCTTGAGTACATTGAACAGCACACACTCGTGTCTCTCAAAACATCTCTAGAAATATCTCTTCCTCAGTTTCTCCCTCAGCCGTTCAGTTCTCCAGCCCCAGCCCAGACACTACCAACCACCCCACTTATCTTTCCAGGCTACTTTCTTTTCTCCATTTCTCTTTTTTCTTCTGCCGTCCTGGCTGATTTTTCTAATCTGTGTGCTCCCACCCAACAGTTAGTATTTGTTAGGCATGGGAAAGCCACTTTACCCAGGATAAGTCATTCAGGGGTGCCTCCAGTTCTCCACACTCACCCACCCACGCCTGCTATTACAGACAGAATGGAAGATTTTTATAAAGAAGCTTTTTTGTTGTGCTACCTAAGTATAAAACATGAGTCCTGATTTCAAGAAGCTTATAGTATCTCTATTGGATGGGAGTACACAAGACTAAAGAGAGAAGCCAAGTCAGGACTAGATTCTTCATACAAGCAGGGAGGGTGGTAGTGTTCAAGATGGAGGGGAAAGACTGGGAATCTCATGGGTCAGAGACGCGACTTGGGAAAAGACTGTCATAGGAATAAAAATATAAATGCGTTTTGAGATACATGTGGTGTGTTATGTAATGTAAATTCCTTATTCATCTCCTCAGGAAATGATCAGCAAAATTTTCACTAATTCTTTGGTGAAAATAGATCCTTTATGATATCTGAAAAGATTTGCTCAGTTCTGCTTGTGGCGAGAGGACAGAGGGGGGAACGCAAGGACTTTCTTGCCTTTCTGTGTCCTCTTGGCCCAGCACAGTGTGGGACACGGGCTAGATGCTCAACAAAAACTTATGATTTGAATGTATTTTTATTGATTTGTTTGTTTGTTTGTTATTTTTTATGTAGTCATAACGTATTCTTGTTTTTACAACTTCCCTTTGAGGCCCACACTTTTTCCCAGTTTGCCAGATAAGAAAAACGAGAGCCTGAAGTACCACACTACTCTGCTTCCAGATTCTTGCACATTGTAGGAGAGGCATTATAGAGTTTATGCCAGAGAATATCTTTTACTTTATATGTTAAATATGAGTCACATTTCAACCATATAACCTTGACTTTTGTGCCCCATTTTCACTTTGCAGCCCAAAGAGTATATATTACATTTGGGTGATAAAACAGGGGGTTGATATTTGCCTCAAAGAAAGCAAACTTCAGTCTACCTTTGTTTTACATTTTATCCCTTTTCTACTGTGGTTCAATAGCAGAAGACTGATGCCTAGGAATGCAGTGGTAAATAAAAGGAATATATATCACATAAGCTTCATTAAAGGCACAAACCAGCGAGTGCTCAAGGGATTTCGAAATAGTTGAACACATCAAAGATTCTGTTGGCGCTCTATCAGTGTTTGTTGGATATGTAGTTAGTGATGGTTCTATCTGCTCTTTGAAATACAGTGAACATTTGGAAAGGGAACTCATCCTAGAACAGAACATCGTGTTTAGATGTTGTAATGACTCTGGAGCCCAGGATCTTGTTTCTTAAAGCAATGTGGAATGAATGTTAAGGATGGAAGGCGTCTCAGAGACGTGGAAGCTGAAACCCCCAATAGAGACTGAGTTTAGTCCAGAACCCAGATCTCTTGGGGTCTAGCTTGATGTTCTATTCATCAGAAATTCATCAGAAAGGCATTTGGTGGGGTAAATGGTGTAATTGACTGACGGGGAGAATTTACTATTTTATCTGGGAGTACAAATAAAATGGCCTCTAAGAATCTATGAGAGCCCATAGTCCATGAAAAACCATATTCCATGAAAACAAATGATTGTGTTTTTTCCCCTTTAACTGAATTTCTTGAAATTTTCTAGTATCTTCTCTCTCCATCAGCAAATATTCTTTTGGAAATCATGTAGAAAATGATTGAGAAATTAATTTTGGACTTATTTCCTCGAGGTTGAGGTCATCAAGAATAAACATAATTTTCACCATTCTTGGGATGGAAAAGGAAGAATTTGCTATGAGGTGTTAAGGCTGGCCTGAAGACAACCTATAACTGGGTTAGACTATCAAAGAATGGGAGGAGGTGGAGATTTCTGCTTGGAAGTTTAAAGAGGGAAGGATCTTGATCCTGGGTGCTGTGGATTCTCAGGATAAGGAAGAGCAACCAGCAATGCAAGTTCCAGAACTGGAAGAGAGCAGAGCTTACAGGAATGTAGTGCTTTGGAAGTAGAAGACCACAGAGAATGCCCTGTAGATGGTGGAAAGTATCATGGTCAAGAGGCATAGCCAGAGCATGCGCAGATCAGTGGTGCTCAACCAGTGATGCAGGACCATCGTTCACCAGAGGCCTCAAGGTACAGCCTGAGAAGGAGCATCGAGAAACTGATGCTTTATTTTCCGCCATTACCAGTTCAGGTAAGTGGGTGCTCAGGCCAGATTTCCTTTGTTTTAGAGAAAGCCATGCCATTGTAGCTGTTTCCTGAGTGTCAATACCTATCTTATTAATATAATTATAATAGTAATAATAGCTACTGTTTACATAATGCCTACTGTTATGGACTGAATGCTTGCGTCTCCCCAAAATTCTTATGTTAAAGACCTAGCTCCCAATGTGATGGTGTTTGGAGATGGGGTCTTTGTGAGGAAATTAGGATTAGATTAGGCAATAAGGGTGGGGTCCTCATGATGGGATTAGTGGCCTCATAAGAAGAGGATGAAGAGGACGAGAGACAAAGAGAGTTCTCTTTCTCGACCCCTGTGCACAGACACCGAAGAAAGACCATGTGATGACATGGCGAGGAATTGACAATCTGCAGCTCAAGGAGAGTGTTATCACTGGGAACCGAATGAGCCAGCACCTTGATCCTGGACTTCCCAGTCTCCAGAACTGTGAAAAAATACATTTCTGTTGTTTAAGCCATCGAGTCTATGAAATTTTGTTAGGGCAGCTCAAGCTGACTAAGATAGCTACCATGCGTCAGGAACTTTCCACATATTGTTTCAACTAATAGTCGAAACAACTGTGCAAGGTAGCTATTTCTACCTGGGGAAGGAAACAGAAACAAGGTTAACTGCCTTGCCTAGGGTCACATAGCTCACCTGTGAGAGAATGTGCTGTATATAAAGTGCTTAGCGCAGTGTCTGGTACAGAATATGCACATAATAAAGAACCTTATGACTCAGAGGCTCATATTTTTTTTCAGCATATATTCTGGTCACCCTTTTGTCCCAGCATGTTCGCTGTCTCTAACCATTACACTCCATAGCTACCACTGCACACAGAGATTATGATTCTGTTGTGACACAATGGAAATTAATGAAGTTCAGTCGAAACTAGTTCCGGCCTGAATGGAGAGCCCAGGCTCATGGTTCCTCAGAGTTTCTTATCTGAAGCGAGAAGCCTCTGGAATAAGAACCAGTAGCAGCAGAATTCCAATCAGGGCCCAAAAGGGGACATTTTCCCTGTAAAACTCTTCCTCCAAGGCCTCCTCCCAGACACACCTCGCCGAGGCCCTCATGGCTGACCTCGATGAGGAGCTTCTGGCAATGAGCTAGGAGGATGTTCCTAGCTACTAGCGTAAAGGAGCAGAAGAAAGAAAAGAACAGGTAAGGAATAAACTCCAGGGTTAATGAAAAGCACCTTTGCTATTGAATTCTTCTGTGAAAATTTCGGGGGTAAATCTCCTAGATCAATTTTAGTTCATCTTTCATGCTAGAGAAATGTCAACTAGTTTGTTCTAATTACCATCACTAAAATGCCACAGTAAGATGGGCAAGCTGATCAAGGCTTTCATTTCTGGTCACTTTTGTACATGGAGCTGCCATAGCAGTCAGCGTCTGTGTAGCTTTCATTCCCTCGGTTCTTGGTGTTCTCTCTGGCAGTAAGAAATTCTCTTCCTCCACAGAACAAGAGTCATTTTGTTAAAACTGAATGCCTGTCATTTATTCCTTGCAACTAATGTACATTTTATCAAAGAATTCAGGTGGTTCACACAGAAATCCCACAATGCAGTTCTCCATTTTTATTTCCTGAGGCTGTTAACTGGCTTACAATAAAAACCTTTAAGCATTCCTCTTTTCCGTGAAAATTGCTCTCAGAATCAGTAGGATTGAGCACATATAATAGAAAGAGACAATGAGATCATTTTCGCACGTAACCAAGCTCCTATTTGGAGCTTCGTTCGTGTACCTAACCTGGTGAATTGTGGGATGCTCCATGAACTGTTTCTGAGATTTCAGTTGCAGAGATTGATTCTTCCCAGAGGGGCGGAGTGATCCAGCCACGTGGCAACTCTGGGCGGAGCTGAGGGTGCATGCTTAGGACAAACGAGGGCTCACTTTGAACCTAAGGCAGGGTTTCTTAACCATGGCACTATTGACATTTTGGTGGTATTCTATAATTTTTTTCCTCTGTTCCCTCTTTTTTTATGTTATGTGTCTCAGTTCTGGATTTTTTTTGTATGTGTGGTTACCATAAAGTATATATCCAGCAAAGTTATCCTTTAGATATGAAGGAGAAATAAAGACCTTTCCAGATACACAGAAGCTAAGGTATTGTCTACCACAAGGCCTGCATTATAGGAAATACTGAAGGGGGTTTTTCTACCTGAAACAAATAGACAAAATGATAGGAGACTACTCATATTTTGAACCAAACAATTCTGCGTCATGGGGGCAGTCCTGTGCACTGTAGGATGTTAGCAGTACACCTGGCCTGTACCCACTACGTGCCAGCACCCTTCCTCCAGTTGTGACAACCAAAAATGTCCACAGACACTGCCATATGTCCTGTAAGGCAGTGGTCCCCAAACTTTTTGGCACCAGAGACCGGTGCTCCTGAGAATCTAACACCCGATGATCTGAGGTGGAGCTAAGGCGGTGATGCTAGGTAATGCTAGTGCTGGGGAGTGGCTGCAAATGAAGATGGAGCTTGGCTCACCTGCCGCTCACCTTCTATTGTGCAGCTGGGTTCCTAACAGGCTACAGACTAGTACCAGTCTGCGGCCCAGGGGTTGGGGATCAACCCCTGCCATAAGGAAAATATTGCCCACTGTTGAAAACTACTGACCTAAAGCACACAGAATTGTTTCTTATGGTGCAGCTGTAGAATGCTTTGAACACTTGTTCAAAGGGCTGCACAACTTGAGGGAGCCACTGGAGGATGAGCAGAGATGCTAATTGGAGCAGCTTTATAGCAGTGTTCTTGAGGGACCCCACAGAATCTGTGGGAGAATGGGCAATCCCTTGGGAAGCCCGATGGAACCATGGATAAGAGCAAGTCCTGGGATACCAAGAACTTTAACAGCCACCAGTGAGAACACACCCCTCACCCCAAGAGCTGAGATGACCCTGCACCAGGGGGTGACTGTCATCGGATAAGCTCCATCACCCAGGGTGAGGTTCAGCCAGCCTCTTCTATCTGCTTGATGTGGTATCCTTAGCATAGAATGAGAAGAGAGTGTTGATCTTATCTTGATTTTTTTCATGCAAGGGAGATAACATTTCTGTTCAATAAGCATTTATTTTGTGCCTGCTGTTTATTTAAAGTTCTGTGTTTGGTTGTAGAGATGTTGGTAGATTGCAGAAATGGCCACAAATTATTTACCCCTCTGCGTCCATGCTTTCGGGTAGTCCTTTCTCACACTGACTCTGGGCTTGGCCAGGTGATTTGCTTTGGCCAATGGGTGGGTGAGAGTGATACAAGCAGAGACTTGAAAAGCTTTTGTTCATTGAGACTTTATCCACTCTTGAGGCTCTTGGGACCCTGCGCTATTGCTACGTGAGGATGCCTGGCTAACCTGTAGGATGGTCAGAGACTGGCTCAGAGGCTCCTATCACCCCAGCTGACAGCCAGCCAACTTCCAGTATTAGAGACACCTTGCAGGCCAGCAGCTGACACTGCTCAGCTAAGCACAGCGGAAGACCAGCAAAAGAAAGGCCCAACTCAAATGCCAACCCACGGAATTAAGAGTGAAGAGTGCAACTGATGGTTGTGGTTTTTAGGTACCTAAGTTTTAGCGTGGTTTGCTATGTGGCAGAAGTTAACTGGTGCAGAAACACAGATGGATGAGACATAGTTCTTTCTTTCAGGACCACACAAGTAGACCGCTCTTCTACCAAGGGAGCCTGTTTGTGTAATTGGACCCTTAGAGCCATGGTAGGTGATGATACCAGTCACTCACATTCCTTTTCCCTGGAATACTAGTTAAAAGTATGAACTCTGACACCGATGTGATTGGGTTCAAACCCCAGCTCCATCACTTAGTAGTTCTCTGACTCTGAGTAGGTTGCTTATTCCTTGTGTCTCTATTTCCTCATCTGTAAGAGGGAGTAAAATAATACCTACCTCATAGAGTTGTCGAGAAGATTAATATATACAAAGTTCTTACAACAGGGCCTACTACTTATTAAGTGTTTTGAAAGTATTAGCTCTAATAGTTGGTCTAAAATAGAATTAGCATGAAAGCCTTTTCTTTTTCTTTTTAAACAAGACTCCGTTTAATAGCAATATATGTTTGTAGAAAATTGAAAAAATACGGGAAAGGTATAAAGAACAAATGTTACTCCCTATATTTTGTACCAACTTTAGCAATAACACTGTTGTAAGTCGCGCTGCTGCGATCGGCTGTTGGACAAAGGTCATTCAAGGCACTCAGGGAATAAACGTTATCAAGCACTTAGCTGGGTGGTGCTCTTTATATAGACCTTACTCAGTGTACATTTCTCCAGGTGGATTGAAGGGGATCGAGGAGTTCTTTGTCCTACAGCAACAGGGGAATAATTTGCAGATCTCAATGGACTAACCAAAACATTAGGGCAAGGTGTGAAAGAAAACCAGCAAGGAAGGCAATGATTAGCTGCTCCGGGCCTGTGGAGCATTTTAAACTGAAGAACACGTTTGTACATGCTGCCTCTCTTGATGTGCAGGGCAGTTTGGTGTGTTCAGAACGTTGTTATTAAAGCTGCTTTTGCAGAAGCGGGCGCTATAGCTTAGAATGGTAAAGCAGATTGCTGAACTCACGTGGATAGTGACTTCTGGAGTTGGCCTCATGCCCAGGGCCACTGACTTAACTTTCCTCATCTTCTTGTCATAGCTCATGCAATCTGGAAACAGTTCCTGCCAAGCGGGGATGACTTGGGGCTGACATTCATTTTAGGGGCTTTCCAGTGAGGTCAGTATGACCTCGACCTCATTAGGACAAGAAAGCTAAGAGCGAGAGGAGAGTATGGTTTCTAAGACATTCTGAAGCCTGCGGGGTGAACTCTACACTGCGGATCATCGTATTAGAGTTGGCGAGAGTGGGTGCCGTTTTTCAAATTCTCTTGTTGAAAGGCTTTTAAACTCCTGTAAATGAACTGGATATTTTAAGTGCACGCAGGAGTTGGGGAAGCGGGGGGTGGGATAAAGTATAAATCTAGACAGGAATTACAACTAAGACCACTGAGTATTTATTGTGTTTCCATCAACAACATTCATGTTCTCGAAAGAACCGAAGCCAAACCTGTTAAAATAGGGAAACATCCGTTTTTAACCAGGACTGAAATCTTAGGCGTAATTTAGCTATAGTACCAGGAAAAATGAAGTTAAAATGCTACATGTGTATCCAATAAGCATTTATTCAGTTGCTTTACGTGTCGGGTATGGAGTTTGGCATGGGTGACAAAGCTCGTATGAGAGCATCCTCAGGGACTTGAGAGTCTGAGCAGAGTAAGACGCTTAGAGAAAAAAGTGTGTTGAAGTGTGTAAGCCATTAACAGGAGTGGGTACAGAATATAGCGGCTAGATGGAAAAAAACAGGTGTTTGATTTGGGTATGTGGGAGGGATAGAAAGATCTTCATGGAGGGATTATCTTTGAGGTAAGTTTGTTTTTTTAAAACGACTTCGAGTTTAATTTCCATACTGTACTATAAAACTCATTTTAAGTGTACAACTCAATGAATTTTAGTCAATCTACAGAGTTGTGCCGTTATCACCATAATCCAATTTTAAAATGGTTTCATCACACCCCCTCCCCGCCCCCAAAATCCCTGGTACTCATTGGTATCGCAGCTCCAGGCAAACACAACTTAACTTTGTGAAGTTTTGGAAATCAGTAGGTGCCCAGCTGTGGCCGGGGAGGGGGACATCGGGAGGGGAGGGCAGCTTGAGCAAGGGCGCAGAGACATGGGTGGACGTAGTGTATTTGGGGGAATGCCAGCAGTTTAATAAAGCTAGCCCAGGCTTTGCTGGAGAGATGGGGTGGTGGAGTTTTGGGGAGGGCGGTGGATAACTTTCTGAGAAATGAGTTTATATTGGCACGCAGAGCCAAGATCATGGAAGATCTGTGTTTTGTACTAAAGAACTGGGGGCTTTCTTTATTAATTATTATTATTATTTTTTTGCCAGAGGCATTCATATTTTTATTTTTATTTTTTTATTCTTATTTGTTTATTTTTAAAATTAAGTAATTTAATTTTTATGGTGACATTGACTAACAAAATCCAGTAAGTTTCAGCTGTACATTTTAACAGTAAGACATATATATATTTAACAGTAAGACAGTATATATATTTACATTGTGTGTTCACCTCCCGTAGTTAGACTGAGGTATTCATATTTTTAAATCGATGTAATTTATATACAACATGCACTGATTTTGAGTACGGTTTGACGGATTTTCACAAATGCACACCTGCGTAACTGCCACTCCAACAGAATGTAGAACATTTCCATCACCCTAAAGAAGTCCTTTGTACCCTTCCCTAGTCAATTACTGCGTCCCCTGCTCCCCCAAGAAACCATCATTCAGATTTCTAGTTTTACCTGTTCTAGAACTTTGTAAATGGAACTTTATATGTGGTATGTCCTTATTTGTGTCTGGATTCTTTTGCTCAACATGGTGTTCTTCCATGTTGAGTGTTTTTTATTGCTGAGTAGGTTTTTTAAAAACTTAACTGTTTATGGGTTCTTTTGAAAATTCCTTAAGCAATTCACTCACAATACAGTCAACAGCTGTTTGAGCCCCTGCCTTGGGAAGGGGGAACGTGGATGTCGGGGCTACAGTTGGGAGCAAGGCATTAATGGTAAGAGGAGGCTGGGAGTATAAAAAGTATGCAACATTTATAGCAAGATGTAAACATTCAAGTTTATTTTTTAATTCTTGAGAATAATTTATTTTTCTTAATAACTTTGTTGAGATGCATATTTTATGCCATTTTACGTATATAATTCAATAATTTTTAATAATTTTATACAGTTGTACCACCAGCACCACGATCCAATTTGAGAATATGTCCATTACCCCCTGAAAGGTCCCTGTGACCATTTGCAGTCATTCTCCATTCCTATCGTCCACCCTAGGAAACCACCGACCTACTTTCTGTCTCTATAGATTTTGCTTTTCTGGACATTGCATAAAAATGGAATTATGCAATATGTGTCCTTTTGTGTCTGGCTTCTTTCACTTAGCATGATGTTTGGAGGTTCACCTATGGTGTAGCACGTGTCAGTACTTTAATCTTCGTATTGATGAATAATATACCAATTTATGGATAGACCACATTTTCTTTATCCATTTACTAGTTGATGGACATTTGGGTTGCTTCTGTAAGTCTTGTATAGACACGTGTCTTGTGGAGACAGATGTCTCCATTCATTTCTCTTGGGTAGATACTGGGAGAAGAATTGTTGGGTCATATGGTGACTCTATGTTCGACATTTTGAGAAACTGGCAGGCTGTTTTCCAAAACGGATGTACCATTTTACAGTATTATCAGCAATATATGAGACTCCCAGTTTCTTCACATTCTCGCCTACATTTGTTATTGTCTTTTTTAATGATAACCATTCTAGTGTGTATGAAGTCGTATTGTGATTTTGATTTACATTTTCCTAATGACTAATGGTGCTGAGTATGTTTCATCTCCTTACTGGCCACTTGTATTTCTCCTTCGATGAAATATCATGCAAATCTTTGCCCATTTAAAAATTTGTCTTCTTTCAAATTATTTGTTATATTAAAAGTCAACATATATCAAGGACTGGGAAAAAGAGAATGGCAACTTTGAGCACCTCAAGGTTAAATACCTCTGTAGCCTGAGAAGCTGAAAAGATGGGCACTTTCCTGACCTTGCAGAGCTGCACTGTCTTCTATGGTGGCATCTAGCCACATGGGGATGTGGAGTATGTGAAATATAGCCTGTCCAATGTGTCTAAAGTAAAGACCACGGATTACTTGGCACACATACACTTGTTCAGAGAAGAACCACTTAAATAGCAACTCTACACCATGTAAAATGTGGCACTAGACAATGAGATAGGTTTGGCTTTGACCCTTGAGTGAGAACTATTGAAGGGTTTTGAGCACGAGAGTGATGTGACCATCAACTCATTGCATTTTAATTAGTTAATGCTGGCTACTGTGTTGAGAATAGACTGAATGTGGGTGAGGGTGGGAGAAGAAAAACCCATTTATTTACATACTTATTTATTTTTGGTTGTCAAATTATCTTTAATTGAAATATTTTCCTTCGTAGTTCTTAACTAGCTGGGCACTCCACCCCACCACTGTTAATGTCATCTACGATGTCAGGAGAGTGGCGGCCATCAACATTGCAGCCCACAGATGAGGCTGTCCCCAGGATCTCTTTAATGGTTCCAGAGAGTTCTCTAGCTAAAGATCGGTGCTACATCTGTCAGGCAATGTTGACAGTCTCATAAAAGGTGATATTTCCACTGTGCTTAATGATTTTTTTGCTCTTTCTGTCCCTTGGTGGTTCTGTGAGGGCTTTGATGATCAGGGCAGAGGCAGAAGGTACTATTACCTCAGTCCGGGCCTGCCTGTTCTGAAGGGTCAGTTTCACTGTGATCCTCAGACCCTTCCAACCATGGGTCATCACCCTAAAGAAGTCTTTTGTACCCTTCTCTATCTTAGGGGCCAGGGTAGAACTGGTACCGACTTGCCCACCGGTGCACCTCAGGTATACGACCTTGATCTCATTTGGGTCGAACTTTGGTAACATGGTGGAGGTGGCTGGTGTCAGATGAACGTGGATTCAGGAAGACCCCAGAGAGATGCACCTTAGCCTCTTCCTGGCTGAAAGCCGAAAGTAAATAATTCTATATGGATAGGTATTTTCACTCTTTCCAGTTTTCTCTAATTTTAATCAAGAGAGTAATCAATGTTGTGTAAAATTTTATTGCATCTTTTCTTTATTTTCTTAAGATAAGTTCCAAGAAGTGGAAGTGCTGGTCGATGAGGACATCTGTTATGGCTTTTGATGTATATTGCCAAATTGCCTTCCAGAAAGTTGGACCCAATTTATAATGCTGCCAGCTGTGTCTGAGAGTGCCTGCTCCCCTTGTGCCAGCCCTTGGCGATGTGACTCTTTCTGAAACTTAATCAAGCAGGAGTTCCAATTATACCTTTAAAATAATATTCATACGAACTAGTCCATTCCCCGGCCCCCCACACCACTCCCCACTGTCCCCTAGGTCAGCTGTTCTATTTAACTTTGGGTCAATTAGATACTCAATATTTTCTGGGTAGTTCTGATAACTTACAGTTTTTCCTAAAGGTGAAAGGGCCCTGCCAAACTGGTGCATTATTTGATTTCTATTTTTAATGCTTTTTAAAGGAATTAAATGACAAAGCCAAAATATGTATAGAAAAGCACTTCTGAGTGTTTGTTTGAACTTATCATTGGATATTAAACTTTTGGTGAATTTTTAGTCAAGGATCTCATAATTGCTAGGATTCGTAAGGAAAACTCATTAGAAGCTGGCTTAATTATGAGGGCAGAGTAAAATTTACATTTTTTGGTGAATTTTTTCCAAAGTACTTCAGGATTGGGCACTAATCCTTGAGATTTTCAGAATAAAGCCTCTTTAAAGATTTTTTTTTTTTAAGCTGAAAAGACTTAATAAGCAGTCTAGAAATCTTTGCTGGGAGAATAAACAAAAGACAAATGAACTACAGCATTTTTATAAATGCGCATGCAATTATTTAAGTTCTATTTTTCTCTATTCCCTGGAGAATCACTGGGTGAAATTAATTTTAAGAGAACATCGACCAGGCCCCTCAAAGGTTAAATTAAATTGGAGTGCTACTACAATTTGATTATGTTTTCATCTTTTTGGGTTAGTCATCTGACATAGATTGAAGACCTATTTTTATACATCTGTATAGGTCACCTGAAAGACTAGTTCGAAATTCTAATTTTTTCCCCACATGAATAATTTTCCTCAAAAGGTAACCTTTGTCTTCTGTGGGCATAATGGAAGTGTTTATACAGAAATAGGAAAGGAAAATGGATTATATTTTGTGACATTGAGTTGTAAAAGGGAATAATGCTTCTGTACTCTGCAGCTGATCTTTGTTTTGCCAAACGTGGAGGTTTTAGAGGTTTGACCTGCTGTTGTGGGAGCGGAGAATCAGGGTGCCCGTTACGGATGGGAGAAAGGGATAACCACAGGCATGGCAAGGTTTAGAGCTGGTCAAGAATAAAACAAAAACGAAAACAAAAACAAACAAACAAAAATTCAGTCACGAACCTGCCCCTGATGTCTCACATTTCTTATATTAGCCCATTCCTTGTATATAATGGCTCCTTATAGATTCTTCCAGAAATTTTTTATACCCTCCTAAAATCCTCCAGCTATCAGACTTGGCCACCTTCTACTCTTTCTTTTTGCAGTCATCTCCAGATGTCCAGGTCACTCTTCTTCCTTGAAAAAAATGTGTCTTCAGGTTTCCTGTCACTCTTTCCAGCACTACGTCTGCATAATTCTTGGTGATTTTTTAAAAAAATTCTTGGTGATTTAAATACAGTTGATTCTCATTATCTATGACCATGAACTCTGAATTTGTGAATAATGAACCATTGATCCTGGGGAAATACGGGGTTAGACACCAGGGCCTGGGGTAACCTTCTGCAGTAAATAGGCCACATCTGGATACACAGCTGCAATTGGAATCGCCCCCTGATGAAGCCTGTGTCAGTTCACCATCATCCTCCAAGGAGTTCCCATCCTCTGTATAACTAGAAAGTTAAGTGCGAATGTACTAAGAATCACCATCCCTGCATTTCTTAGGACTTTCCTGGTGACACTAATTGCTATAATTCTCCCAGATGTGGTATTCCTTTTTATTTTCCATTTCGAATGGAAGGGGTAACCCTGAGGGCTTCCATTTAGCTCATTTTCCCTGGGGGTCAGAGACACCAGTGGCAAGTAGGTGTACCAGTGGCAAGTAAGTCATCCTGGGCTGAGTTCAGAGTGTCATTATGTCCACTTTAAGCACGTCTGGACTTGGACTCAAACTCCATTTATCACCTGAACCTTCTAAGCCTCCACTCTGTGTAGTGAGTGGCAGAGGAGTTAACTCGGATCTAGCATTCGGTAATCTCTGAAAAGGCTAGGTGTTTTCCTTTGCCCAGTGCACGGTTTCTTTGGTAAATATTCACAGGCCCCTTGGGCAAAGGATAGGAGAAAGATCGCCGAAATATTTTTGTGAAGTAATTTCAGACTATCTCATTAAGGCACCCGGGCATCCCTTCGTTAGGGAGCTCAGGGCCCATGAACTGACAGGCTCCCCGTGTGAGGCAATTCTAGCGAGAAAACAGAGTTATAAGGTCTTTAGATAAGTCTAGAACTCCCTCGTCAGGCATGGGAGGAAGGGCGGCTAGAGATGCACATCGGGGTCCAGTGGAGTTTGGAATTTGGGTGTTTGATGTCTTGACATCTTTTCACATACCACCATTGCAACTCTCAAGGTAGGATCTTTATCGATTCCCCAACTTTCATATAAGGGGCTTGATGAGGCTGTGATTCAATTGACATTATAGATTAGCTCCCTGTTAAAATGCAGGTTTGATTTTGGGTAGTTTCATGCTGTTGCTATAAAAAAGTAAGACCTTTTTAGCACAGACATAGAAAGTCCCCAGTTTCGACTTTTGCTTTCAGCCAAAATTAGCGATTTGAGTGCGTTGTTCTTTTTCTTTAAGTTTTCTAATATTAGCTTGATTTCTCATACTGCTTTATATGGCATCGCCAGAGTGGTCCCCCAAGGCTTGCTTTCCAACAGATACTGTAAAAATTGGAACTTGACTGGTTGCTTTCCCACTTTTGGCCACAGGTTACCTGATTGCTGTTCTGGAATGCTCACTGTCTTTTACCTCAGCTAGGTTATGTAATCAATCCTCGATTCTCCTCAATTCCAGAAGTTCTGCTGTTTGAAGCTTTTCTCCTTGTAATAATTCCTGATCCAGCCAGGGCTCATGACATAAACTTTTTTTTTTTTTTTTTAAGCAGAAAAGGAATTGATTGGAAGGATATCAGATATTTCATGGGATTGATGGGAAAGCTTTTGGACCGGACTCAGAAAATGTGCTATAAATAAGGATGTCTTTGTAGTCGGAACCATATAAAATGTCATGTGCCCAGATCTTTGGGTTCCACTGCTCACCTCACTGGGCATTGAAAGTTGTGGTGACTGATAACATTGGAAGGGATCCCATTGGCATCCTGATTGGCTGAGCTTAGGTCACGTGCCATGTCCTTCCTAGCTGCTTGGGTCCAGGGAAAGCAAATATTTGGTCTTTGATGTTTGTGGAGAGGGGACTTTACTTACACCCAAGATTCAAACAATGACAGATTTATCAAATTTAGACTATGGATATATATAATGACATTGAGATCACAACTGTGAGTAAATGGTTAACCTCAGCACTGGGCTCATTCAGGCCTGTCTACGAAGATGACCTCAGAATCCTGTTGCTTTGGAAACTGCAGTGATCAATAAACATGGACAATTGCGCCTGTTCGTTTGTTGTAAAGCCTTGATCTGTGGGGCTGCTCCTGGACTGGGGCTGCTGAGAGCTGACATGCAGGTTTTGGGCCTGTGTCCCTCATGGGTGTGGGGGCAAAAGAAGTCACATGCTCGGGAAGCTGCGGGGCGTTGTACTAGTTTCATATCATGGCTGTAACAAAATATCACACACTTAGTGACTTAAAACGACATAAATTTTTTACTTTACAGTTTTGTAGGATAGATGTCCAAAACGGATATCTCACTGAGCTAGGATCAGGGTGTCAGCAGGGCTGCGTTCCTTTCTTGAGACTCTAGGAGAGAATTTGTTTGTCTTTTCCGGATTCTAGAAACTGCCTGCATTCTTTGGCTAGTGGCCCCTTTTCTTCCAATTTAAAGTCAGCAAGGGCAGATTGAGTGCTTCTCATACTACATGGCTCTAATCTTCCTCCCTCTTCAACTTTTAAGGACTCCTGTGATTACTTTAAGCCCATTTGGACAATTCAGAATACTCTACCTATTTGAAGGTCAGATGATTATCGATCTTAATTCCATTTGCAAACTTTATTCCCTTTTACCATTTAATGTGACATATTCATTGGTTCTGCAGAATTCGGATGTGAACATCTTTGGGGGACTCTAACCCTGCTTTCCATAGGCGTCCTGATGAAATGAAGGTGCTGTTTCCTGTCCTCTATCCTTCAACCAAGCTATATAAATGAGAGCGACAGTTTGAAATGTGTCTTGAATTTAATTGCCAATTTGAGTCTGCAGCCACTGCTGTGTTGATTAGAACATAGTTTTGAGAGGGCAGATTTTTATTGGGAGCACTTTTACTTATTCAAGCACAATTTATTAAGTCTCTGTAGGAGTCTACTGTTATTTTGAAAATGGACTAATTTCTTAATTGTGTAGCTGCCAGGATATCTCTCTTATCCAAAACCTATGAAAATAATTCTCAAACGAGATGCTGGGCAGAGGGTTTCTGGGACTCTGATAACTATTGAAATCTTCTGAGGTTTTGGACTTTCCTTGGACAACAGAAGAATTGAAAGCTACTGTTGTCTTTTAGAGGAAACGTGCTTTTAATAAAAACCTGTCTGATATAAATTATAAATGAAGCTAATATGCTAGGCTGGGCTGCTGTGAAATTATTTTCATCATTGCATTCATTGTGTCAACCAGATCTCTGGCTCCAAATAGGCTGTTCTTGTAAAAATGTCATTTCAGCTGCCAGGGTAATCAAAACGGCTTAAAAAGTTTTCCTTGAATACTGAATTGAAATAAAATAATAAAATTCACTATCAAATGCCAGATTCTATAGAAAGAACGTACCATATATGGGCAGGTTTTGCTTTTTCAAAAAGCCAATTTTATTAAAATCTTCACTTTGATGTAATTTTAAAGTAACTGTTCCTGACATGTGCAATTCCTGAATAAATAAATCAAGGGACTTCTCAGTACAAAATCAGATTTGGGAGTGCATAATTAAACACACAAAATGCAGAACAACATTTCATTTATTTAAATTATCTTGATGCCACAGTTTATGTTGTGTAATGGTATCTTTATAATGTTGTTGGATTGCATAGGCAGAGAAATAAAATGATGGCTACAAGTTTTATCTTTAAAAATTTAGACACTGCAGATCTCTATTTCTAAGACACCACAAGCTCCAGATGTCTGTAAGCTACATGGTCTTATTATTCTATGACAGAATAAAATTGTCGTCGAGGTTGGGGATGACACACATGTGGAAATAAGAAATACATTTTGGAGAGAACTCACTGAGCAGTCCAAGGGCTATGCAAAATATTGTTCAAAAGAAGCTTCTGTTTTAAAACAATGCCTAGCTTAGTTAAAAACTAAAACAACCCAAGAGCATAAGGCCAGATCCTTTGAGAAACATTATGAGTATAAAAGTATCAGGTTGGTTATTGTGTGAGTTTCCCGCTCTAGATCAGCAAGGGTGGACCCTTTTCATCCTCCTCCTGCCTCTTCTTCATTGAAAGCCTCTTGGTACCCTTCCCATCTATCCCCAGGCTTCCACCTCTGAATTCCCTCCTGCTCTTGGTGTTCATTTATCCATCCTTCTTCCTATCCAATAACCTTTTGTTGAGCACTTTATAGGAAGTTAACTGTAGAAGACTTGATAAAGTTGGGAATGAGTGTGATCTACGTCACCTGGTCACTTAGACATAGGGAAAACTTCAGGGAAAAAATGAATTGATTGATTCACCAATTTTCAGGATCTTGGCTTGACAATGTTCATTCTTGTTGACTACCTTTGTGAATTGGTCGCTGTGTCAGGCATTGGCAGGGTATTATGATAAAGTAGACATCAATTAGCAAATTGTAAATAGGGATCAGTCAGTTGGGATGAAAATTGGGGATGTGGGGAGGGAGAGGGTAGGCTGGGAAAAAAGAGGCTAGACAGAGTTGTGAGGTGACTGAAAAAAATTCCATCACCATTTCATATGCCTAAAATCTGTTATTAAGTGTCCCGTCAAATTTCCAGGATATTCTCTTGCTCTGTAACTAGTAAAGGCCCCCTCCCTTTGCAACCTTATTCCCACTCTGCACTGGGAGATCGTGGCTGTCTCTGTCTCGAATCTCTGGATTCAGCCTTCCTGATATGTCTCATTTGTAAGTCCTATGCCCCGCTTTTTTGTGTCAGAGTCCTGTCCCAAGGGCTAGCCTTCCCACCTGGATTAACTAACTAATGGAGATATGGAGAAAAGTCTGTCCTCCCTGAAGGCAGCGCTGCAACTGTAGTGGCTCCAGTGGAATTGACCAGATAGACGGGGCTTTCACGACCACACACACTCCATGTAAGTGGTTATCTTGATATGAGCTTTGCCAAAATACCACTCCCAATTCAGGAGCAGCCCGTAAATGGTTCTTGCCCAAGTTCCTCTATAGGAAATGGCAGGAAGAGCACTCAGAGCTTCAGCTGCAAGTGTCTTCCTTGGGGTGTGGGACAGTGAATTCAGTTATATCAGCAGTAGAACAGATTGCAAAAAAATGGCCTCGATAGTTTTCAGCTCCTCTAATCAACAGATGGCATCTACTTCTCCTATTCTTGAAATAGAGGCTGGGCTTGGGACTTGCTTTGACCAATGCACAATGGTGGAAGTGATGACATCAAGTGAGTTCTAAACCTAGGCATCGAGAGGCAGTGTGGCTCATGCTTTTGTCTGACTTGGGAACCTGTGATCACTGTGAAAGAACCCAGGTGATCCTGCTGGATGATAAAAGATATGTGGCCCTGTTGCTCCCGCCTGCCAACCACCAAACATGAGTGAGACCACCCTAGATTATTTAGCCACCAGTTGTTTGTCAGCTGACTCTAGATGCACACAGAAGTCCAACACGGATTGAATGAGCCAGTTCCAAACAGAACAGCCAGCCAACTCCCAGAATCATGAGCTAAATAAATGGTAGTCGTTTTAAATCAGTAGGTTTTGGGTGGTTGGTTGGTTACTCTGAAAAAGCTAATTGATATAAGCAGTCATATAAGATGATTTTTATCCTATTTTAGAATGGAGAAGATGAAATAGATTGATCAATAAAGTGAAAATTTATAAAATTTGACTTTCTGGCCTGAATGGAGAATAAGGGAAGAAAAAAATACGAAGATGTAGATATCTAAAATTACTAAGAAAGCACATTTCTTGCCAGCATTTGCTGTGAAAAATTCAGAATATTTGAATGAGTCTAAGTATTTAAAATATGCCTACTGGTATGAAGGAATACAGCTCTGATTCTAGAAGGCACTCGACTTTTGTGGCATATGTCCCAGTTCAGATCAAACTAAGATTCAGAGGTGGTGATCTTGCCTGGTATTTGTTTGTGTGATGTACCTGAAAAGAGGGAAGTTGTTTGTTACTTTGTATTACCTGAATGTAGTTGGGGTCTCATATGCTTCTGTCTCTGAGCAGTGTTACTTTCAAAGAAACAGCATTGTGGCAGAAAAACATAACTGATAGAAATTCCCATCTGTACTCAGTGTCTTAAAAAAAAAATGCCAACGGGAGAACAAGTTCTAATTGCCAGCAAAATTTAAAAGAGCATCTTCTTTAGACATCTTTATTGCTCTCAATCTTTCTAGTATGCTCTTTGGTGACAGTCCTAAGAATTCTTTCTGGAAGTGGTTCGTGAAAATATAAAATGTTCTTTTCTCATTTTTTTTTCTTTAGTCTTTGAAGACTCTTACTTGAAACCAAAGTGGGTGGCTCTTTAGTCTCAAGTCTATAGCTAAAAACCTCTTTTTTGTCTCCTCATCTAAACTTTCCCCTCACCACTGTGATACTCCCTCATTTGCTCTCTCTTTTCCATCCCTGAGTTGTTTATGCACAGAGATGCCTTCCTAAATATGGACTAGTGTGATATAAATATACTTATTAAGTCGCATTTCTGGAACAAAGTTTGAAGTAATGTGAACCTCCCCAAATGAGGAAAATAAATCAATCACATATGTTTAAAACTGGCAGACTGAGTGAATTGAAAACTCTACTGTTGCAATAGTGGCTGATAAACAGAACTACACGATACTATTTTTTGTCATATGGAAAAAGGATTCTTGAATTATAGAAGTTTGAATTATGAAAGGTGTTCTGGAAGACACCCTAGCATAAACCGACTTTGACATTCGTCCTGTTGTGTTTGCTTTCATGCCTGAGTTGAGGGGAAGGGGACAGGAAAACTAGGAAATGAGGGTCAAATTTTGAACACTCACGAGAAGGAGAGAACTAAACACTAGATGAGCTGCTTTAGAATCCAGGTGACAACAGGCATCGCTGTGAAAGGACAACAGCCAGTGTCCCCACTTCTCCATGACACCCAAGACCACGATAGCATCTTCAAAAGTGGCGACTGTGGGACCACGAGGAGACCCAGTAAAGGGAGTCCCAAGTTGTCCATCAGCAAGTCAGCATTGAGGCCCCCTTCTTCATGGCTGCACTAGCAAGGACATTGATGGAGGGAACTGGGTGGGAGACAGAGGACTGTGAAGATGCCAGGTACTGACTGTGGCTGATATGCTGGTTCACGGGCGTAGGAGAAGCATCTTTTGAAAACGTTTGGAGATATTTTGGGGCGGGAGGATTTTTTGGAGCCTCTATGTTAGCAGAAATAGATAAACGAAAGAACTTTTGAGATGCCGATGATAATCTGAATTTTTGGACAGGTTGCTTTGATCTTGGGACTCTTCTACCTATACATACTGGTATGGAGGCTTTGCTCTTTATTCTCTTTGCGGACTTGGGTCATTTACTTAACTCCTTAAACCCCAGATTCCTTATGTATAGCATGGAGGAAATAATACCTTACTTTGTGAGATTTTGTTTTGGCTAGGATTCAATGAGCAGCTGCAGGGAAGGGACTTAGCAGGGTACTTGGCCTACATTGTTAGGGCTCAATAAAGGTGAGCTATCTATCATCGTGTTGTCACATCCACGGTCTGAAGCATCCCTCAGTTTTGTAGAACCCTTGGAGTTGCTAACATGGTTCCCTGACTAGACTACCTTGATATCATTGGTAACTTCTGGGTCTTGGATCCCTTCTAATCTTAATAACTCATATATTATACACAGTTAATGACGCCTTCTTAATCTCAGGCCCTCTGTAAAGGGAACTGCCGTTGAAGCCATCATTTTCTAATTTTCTACCACATCTTCTGGGAAAACAGTAACTTCTTACTCAGGAGAGATGGTATTTTTTCAGGCAAGATCAAGCCATTCTGAGAGAGGAGAAATTATCCATTTCTTCTTGTTCACTGACCTTTTGGGGGTAATTGCTCCTATTTTCTTTCTTTATTAAATGGCAGAAAAAATTCTGTAAAAGCAATTCGTGGAAGTATTTAATTTTAACTATATTAAAGCCAAACTTTCTGTCTTCATTATAGTCAAAATGGCAGGTTGAGTGAATCCTCGACAGTATGACTAGGGGTTTCCATGAACCAGATGGGAATAAGGGAGACCAAGTTCTGGGCCATGGGTGCCTTTCTCTTGCTCATTGGGAACCCTAGAGAATCTAGATGGCCCCTTGTCATGGCTCTCAGTGCTCCAAAGTCTAGAATTCCAAGTGCTCTTTCTAACCAAGGTGGGGCCAATGGAGATTTGGGTGATTGCTTATAGCAAAAGGACACCCCAAATAATAATACCATAGATTGCATTATATTTTTCAGTCCATAAAAGTTTATTTACAATATTTCATTTAATTATGTTATCACTCCATTCAAAAGGTGAGGAAGCTGGCTCAGAGAGTGAAGTGGTTTGCTAGAGTCAAATGGCAGAGCCAGGGCCTGTATCATCCAACTCTGAGATTATGATATGGGTCAAAACCTTCTTCCCCAGGTCTTCCCTATCCACTGTGGTGGTTTTGGTGATTGGAAAGAGTGAGGCTTTATCTGTGTCCTCATTGGAGGCTGTGATGGAGAACAGGACACAACTTTATGTATTTCCATGACAGGCTCAATTTCCAGGGTGGGATACTGTTTTTTTTTTTGTGGAAAAAAATACACATTGCATTTCTTCTATGGTTCCTAATTCTTTGCTTGAAGTGTGGGCCGCCTCATCAATCGCAGTAATGAAAGGCACTTTCTTATTGCATATAACAACACAATTCTTCCACAGTTTTTTTAATTGCACTGATTATTTCTCATTATGAGTTTATTTTTTTCTGAGTCTTTTCCTAAAGAAGCTTCTACAATTTCATCACCAATTATTATATTGTGAGAAGTGGCTCTCCAGTAGCACCATGGAATAGATAGGTACTGTGTCATTTTGAACTCTCACATAAAGCATCCTTCAGTGTTTGTTTGAGATGAAAAAAACTGGTTGCTGATTGGAGTTGGATGGATGGCATGAGTAGCTTAGATCTTTAATTGCGATGAAACAACATGGTCATTATTTTCCAACTGTACAGTTATCTCCCTCATTTACTTTCTATTTCAAGCCTACCACTAAGAAGTTTTTTTCTCTGGAAACTTTCCTGGCTCTCCCACTTTCTTTCATTCCCACCATAATCCCATAATAATCAGCGGCCATCTTAGATCCACAGTGCATCATTTGCCTCCTTTCCGCCTCCTTAGTTTCTCATCTTTAGTCCAATGCATTCTACACATAGTGGCATGAATACTTTCTTCAGCTTTATTTAGATGAGACTGTTGCCATTGTAAGAAGTCCAGAATAACTCTCAATTGCCTCCTGAATAAAATTAAACCTCCTAATTATATACTCTAAAGTCCTCAGCCTTTAAGCTCCTCTGTTTAATGGCCCCCTTGCCCACCCCAGTCCACTTGGACATCCTGCTCCAGCTGTAGAAGCCCATATGCACTTTTTACCTATAGTGCACATTTACACCCCCTATTAACCCATTAACCTTTGAACATCCCACCTTTCCTATTCAGAATGTTACCCCTCTTCATTTCACCAAAAAAATAAAAAAAGTTTAACTTTGTTTAACTCAGTGTTCATCAAATTGATTTTACCAAAGAACACTTTTGCTCACAAGATAGCTATTAAAACTGTGCCAGACAGCTTCTGTCTGCCATTTGCTCCTCCAGGTCCATCCTAAACTCTTCTCCATTCTGCTATATGCTCACAAGGGAGGCCAATCTGAAAGAACCACTTCAACAGGTCCCCCTCGACCTCTGTCTTGGTTAGTTTTATGTGTCAACTTGGCTTGGCTATAGTACCCACTTATTTAATCAAACATGAATCTGGGCATGGCTCTGAAGGTATTTTGTAGATGTGGCTAGCATCTATAAAATCAGTACACTTTAAGTAAAGCAGATTACCCCCTACAATGTGCGTGGGCCTCATCAAATCAGTTAAAGACCTTAAGAGCAAAAACGTTTCCCAAAGAAGAAATTATGCTTCAGGTTACCAATATCGACCACACCTCAATTACATAAGCCATTTCCTTAAAATTAATCTCCCTTCTCTCTCTTTCTCTTTCTCTCTTTCTCTAAATATATGTTCTGTTTCTCTGGAGAAGTATGCTGATCCACCCTAAGTTTGGGTTGGTTGGGCCAGCAAGCCTACTTGCAGGAGATGAGAGGAGGGACAGTGGGGTTAGGATATTATTCCCTGTGTCTCACTCTGCTGAGTTGCTTATAGTTAACTGTATCTGTGAACAGAAATCCCAGCTCTTATCGGGAGCCTTCTCCCTGTGCCTCTCTCCTTGATTCTGGGTTTAGTAAACCACTCCACTCTCTTTCCCCTTGGGCCTAGGGATCGTCACAGCTCCCTGCTGTTACTAGACCTGGCTTCCTTGACTATGTTTTGTGGTTTCCCTACGCTCTGCCCTCCTCTTTGTGAATAGCCTGTTGTTAAACATTCCTCAAATTGCCCAATTTGAATGTACCGTTTGTTTACTGACTTTGACTGCTATAATATCTCATAGAATTAGGGTTCCAAGGAACACACTTTGGGAAACTGCTTTAACTTCAACCTTTCTCTTATTAGGGTGGCAAAGTTGTAGGGTTCACTGTATCCCAAAACAGCCTGGGAGAAGTCAGGACAGACTTCATAGAAAAAAAGATTCGTGGGTTAGAAGTTGAACCGTGGATATGTTTAATTCAGCTGGAGAGAAGGTGGGCGTGGCAACAGAGAGTAAAAGCTAACATTTGTGGACTCGACAATTAATTATAAAATGCTTCTACATATTTTATCTCATTTGATCCTCCCAACAATCATGTGAGGTGGGCAATTATCCTGTGTCACAGATAATCAAGGACCCGAGCAAATGAGCAGAGTGTGTTCAAGGTTGCAGGAGAAATTTTTCTAATTAAAATGGAGAGTTCTTGATGAAAATTAGGGAAGAACAAGGTTTTCCTAGGTCAGGCAAGGGCCCAATTATGTGTGATCCTGAAGGTGGAGGTGAGGAGTTTGATTTGATGCAAGAGGCTATAGAGAGCTTTTGAAGGATTATTTTAAAACCTTTAATTGACTATATGAATAATACATGTTCAGGGTAGAATATTTGTGAAAGTAACATATAAAGAAGAAAATAATTGTCACTTATAATTTTATCATCAAATGATATCCTGCTTTTTTCCTCTGAAAACATTCATAGAATTTTTCACTGTTTTATTCATCTGACTCAGAGTTTCTTCACTGTGGCACTATTGACATTTGGACAGGATAACGCTTTGCTGTGTACTAAAGGATGCTTAGCAGCATCCCTGGCATCTACCCACTTAGATGCCCATAACACCTCTCCCTGCAGTTGTAACAACCGCAAATGTTTCCAGACGTTGCTGAATGTCCCTTGGTGCGCAGAATCATCCTCGTTTGAGAATATTTCATATAACTTTATGAGTATTTTCTCCCATAGCATTAATAATTATTGAAAAATCCATGCGGTGGATATGTCATATTTTCTTTACTCATGGATTTCTGTTGGCTGTTTCATCTATTGTATACATATATTACCATTACAAACAGCAGAATAATGAGTCTCCTTGCATCTTTAGTCAGATCTCTGATTATCTCTTTAGGATTAATTCCTAGAAGTGCATTTCTGAGTCAAAGGGTGTAGATATTTCAGGGCTCTTGATATATTTTTCAGAAAAAGTGACATCCAGAATGGTTGTACAAATATACACATGCACTAGCCAGTAATGTATGCGTGGTCCATCTTATCAACCCTCAGAAGGGCCAAAGATTATCTTTAGAAACACTTCTGGTAGGATTGTAATAATAAAAAAAAAGATATCCTATTTTAATTTGTACTTTTTGATGTTTAATAAAGTTTCCCATGGGTGGCTTAGAAATTTTACTTCTTACCTAACTTATAAATGATTTTTATTTCCTTTTTAAAATTTTGTTTACTTCCTCTTACTTAACTTGTAAATTGTTGGAAGTTTTAATCATTAAGAGGGCAGTGTTTATAAAACTATCAGCTGGCCTGTGTTTAGAAGGACTATGCTGATTTTAATTTCTTTTTCTCAGGGGTCTAGTTTTCCCAATTTTCAGCTCAGATTCAATTTCTTAATCACATCAGAAAAACTTTGTGAAGAAAATCTAACCTTTTCCTTAAGAGAAGCATGGAGAGAAAGAAAAGACTTACTGATAGACTTCAGTTTCCTAGTTTACAATCCCAAAGGGGCCCTTTACCAAGCTAAATCTGCCAGTGTTTTCTCATTAGTATTACAAAACAGATTATCATTCACTATTGTGCTCTCCTAGGGATATAAAACTAGAACTGGAATCCAGTCCCAGCCCTTCCCTCAACAACTTCCGAAGTCTTGGGCAAATTGCTTCAATTTCCTGAACCCTACTCTTCTCATTTGTAAAATAATATGGCAAGAGATGATGATCTCTCAGGGACTTTAGAATTCTATAAATTTGTGTTCATGTGATGGGAAGAAAAGAAATAACTCAAAAGCAACAACTCGGGGACCTGGAGTTTTGTTTTGGGTAGGAAAGGAGGAAGAATGCAATTCTAAAATAATATAATTTAAAAAATGGTGAAATGGGGCAGCTCTTTTATTTCAATTACTAATAAACTTTACTTCTGTTACCTTTTATTATTCTGCAGCCCTTTTGTTCACCAACAGTGGGAATTTTCCTAAAGTGCCAAATATTACAAGGGCAGAGGTAGAACGTGAGTGTTCACATAAGGCTGTTGTGGAGGCAGAGAAGTCACAAGATTGGCTTTCCCAGTCATATATATCGTTGTTATGTGTACACGTTACAATTAATATATATGTAATATATAAAAATGTAACAAATTTATTTTATATATACATCTGTGTCTATCTTTTTATCTGTTTATCTGTCATCTATCCATCCATATATCTGCTTATTGAGTGTCTTCCCCACCACAAGGGAGGAGACTTTGTGTGTCTTGTGTCCATCATGGGATGCTCAGCACCTAAGACAGCGCACAGCACGTGGTACCTGCTCAATACATAGGTAAAGAATGGATTCATAAATGAATATATTACAATTTTATTTGTCAATTATACTTCAATAAACCTGGAAAAAAATCAAATGAATGAGTGAACTGGACATCTCTGCAGCGTGTACAAATGTAATTTATAAATACAACTTACTCAGAGACATAAGTGCTTCCTGCTTGTAGTTTTGTGTCCATTGAGCTTGAAAAACCCTGATCACGTTTCTCAAAATGTGCCCTCTGCAAAGAACCCCAGCATATGTAGCTATTTTTTATTTAACTAAAAGAATGAAATCAATCATTTGTGAATGATTGACTGAAGAAATGAACATAGAAATGACAAAAATGAAGGAACAAATGAGCTCCCACACAGGTAAAATGACTTTGGCTAAAAAAATAATTTTGAAGAAGGGTTTGGATTGTATGATTTTCCTTTGCCATCATTTAAATGCTTTTTTCAAAAATGCTTTTATGAAGATAACTTTGAAAATAAACTCTAACAATGTGATTATCGTTTATTAGGACAGAGATTCATGAAAACAGATGCTATCAGATTTTTAAAATCATTTTAGATGCAGATTAATACATGTTCACAAATACACAAGAAAGATGATGACATTACAGATGCAGATATATAAATAAAATTGTAGATATAGATACAGAAGAGGGAGCCCAGTTGTGGACTGCGTAACAATAAGAACCATTGGGCTGCATTTGCTGTTTCATTTGTAAAATGAGAATGGAATTCTGTCAAAGATGGTGAAGAAATAGCTATGAAGACAATGATTGCAAAGCATTTGCAAAGTATAAATAGATTTTGTGAAATTATCATGACAGTAGCAAGCAGTTTCAAACTTATGTTGGAGAACTCCATTTTGCTGTGAAGTTGTAGACAAGCAATTCTAAAGAGCACCAGACTTTGACACTATGTAATTGTCTGTAAAATTTGTTCCAGAAGTCCAGCAAGGCTGAGGCATTTGAAGTGTAGGACTGTAAGTTTGCTAATTGTTTTCAAGGTGTATGGCAAATAAATACTCAAACATAGTAAGATAAAGGGAATTGATTTAAATAACACATTCTCTTTAGAGACAAACTTCTTCAGTCCCGAAACAAGTTATGTTACTACTTTGTAAAATGAATTACCATTTCCCGTGGTAATTTAAGGCAATTTGCAGCATTTAACAAGCGTTCATAGTGTGCATTTAGCAGTGAGCTTCTACTTTTAAGACATATTCCTCAAAAAGCTTTCATTCAGCTTGTTTTGAAGTTCTAATAACTACAGCGACTATGGATAATTTTTTGTGTCAGAAACTAGTGGGCTCTTTGCCACACTTGTTTCTGCATAGACACACAGCTGGACTACATTTCCCAGCTTCCCGTGCAGTTAGGTACAGTTAGATGTGACTGAGGGCTGGCTAGTTGAACATAGGTGGAAGCTACGTGGGTCACTTTCAGGCTTGACTCATTGCGACTTCCAATGTGATACTCTAAGGTAGCAAAGTCTTTGTCAGCCTGAATCCCTGGGATACTCTGTGGAGCAGAGACCCAACCCAAATCCCCAACCTCTAGCTGACTGGACTTTATTTGATCAGCTGTGATTGTTTAAATCATAGAGATTTCAGGGTGACTAACATTACCCTTGACTAAAGTACAGAATAGAGAATGGAAACACTCTAGAACGGAAGCATCGGAAACATAACTGATCATTACAATTGTAAAAATA
Organism: Pteropus medius; assembly: GCF_902729225.1. NCBI lineage: Eukaryota > Metazoa > Chordata > Mammalia > Chiroptera > Pteropodidae > Pteropus > Pteropus medius. The sequence goes on from NW_024354498.1 coordinate 6,147,113, forward strand.
GAAATAACAAAAGTATGAATGAAAGCTTGCTCGATCTCTTATTGTAGTGATTTGGGCTAGTCTATTTCCAAACTATTATGCAGCAGCTGCCCTCATGCCTGGAAATAATTGAAGTGGGGCTTTGATAAGAACAAACAAAAATAATAACTAATCTGACTCTAAAAAATTCCAGTTAAAAAACGTTAATTAATGAAGAAGGAAGGACACTTCCTTATCAATAATTCAATGATAAAGAGATTTTATTACTTCCGTACTTGCTGTGGTAACTTATTAAAAGTGGTGAAGGCAGGGAGAGGGAAGAGAAAGAAAGTAGAGATGTGTAAGGGGATAGCTATTAGCTTTCTCTAGTTGGATTTTCTGGCCCAGTACTTGACCCAACAGTGTTGAGTGGGTCATGTAGGGTGTGTGCACTCAGGAGAGGAGCACTGTGCTGGTCTAGGGCAAATATCCTTAGCAACCATTGCAAGAAGAGCCCTTGGGTACTCCAGAGTGAGAAATCCTTCCTTGATTATCATTAAAATGTGGCATGGTGGGAAGGAATGAGAAATATAATGAACAGAATGATATAACATCAAAACCTGCTCTCCAAAGCTATCAGGCAAGAAACGAGAGGAAAAGCGTCTTTCGTGTTGAGTGAAAATAGAGCATCTCTTCTGATCCTCTTATGATCGATAGCATCAAAGCTTCCCTTATTTTAATACAATTATATTAGAAAGCTCTGTGGAAACATAAATCATATGATTATAACTGGGGTAACCAAGTAACTTATAGTCCAAACCAGGAAGGCGGAAAGGTCTAAAATAAATGAAATATTTATTTATTGACCAATGATTTGGTTTTGTTATACTGATGGATCTAAAAATAGTTTTATTAGAAATAAAATTTCTTGCACAGTGAAGGAAACCAAGGACAAAATGAAAAGAAAACCTACTGATTGAGAGAAGATATTTGCCTATGATGCATCTGATTAGGTGTTAATATCCAAAATTTATAAAGAATTCATACAACTCAACAACAACAACAACAACAACAAGCAACAAAAATCGAATTAAAAAATGGGCAGAAAACCTCAGTAAGTATTTCTCCAAAGAGGACATACAGATGGCTAATAGACACATGAAAAAATGCTCAAGATCACTAATTATCAGAGAAATGGCAAATTAAAATCACAATGAGATATCACCGCACACCTGTCAGAATGGCTATCATCAATAAATTAAAAAAACAAGTGTTGGCGAGGATGTGGAGAAAAGGGAACCCTTGTACACTGTTACTGGGATTACAAAATGGTACAGCCACTGTGGAAAACAGTTTGGAGTTTTCTCAAAAAAATTAAAATTAGAACTACCTTTTGACCCAGCAATTCCACTTTTGGGTATTTACCTGAAGAAAATGAAAACACAAATTTGTAAAGATCTATGCACCCCAATGTTCAAGGCAGTGCTATTCACAATAGCCACGATATGGAAGCAACCTAAGTGCCTATCAGTATACAACTGGATAAAGAAGTAATGGTACATATACACAATGGAATATTACTCAGCCATTAAAAAAAGTTTAATCCTAACATTTGTAAAGACATGGATGGACTTAGAGGGTATTATGCTGAGTGAAATAAATCAGAGATAGAAAAATACCATATGATTTCACTTATATGCAGGATCTAAGGAACAAACTAAATGAAAACAGAATTATAGATACAGAGGACAATCTGGTGATTGTCAGAGGGGAAGGGGCTTTGGGAGGCTGGGTGAAAAAGGTGAAGGGTTGAAGTACAAATGAATAGTTTACAAAATAGTCACTGGGACGTAGAGTACGGCATAGGGAATATAGTCAATATTATTGAAATGCCAGTGTGTAGAGCCAGATGAGTGTAGAGTAATCAGAATCACTTCATAAACTGTACAAATGTCTAACCAATGTCCTATATGCGTGAAACTAATTTAAAAATAAAAAAATCTTTCAAAAATAAAAATATATTTGTATATATATTAAAACAAAATGAAAACATTTTCATAATGATAATTTTGACATTAAATAACAGACAGAATAGTTATTCTTGCATGTATTTACACCAATTTTTTACATTGAGGTGTAATAGACATAACAGTTTCAAGTATACGATATAATTTAATATTTGTAATTTACACATTTTTATTAGTTTCTTAGCTGCATCTTCTGTAAGGCTGTGTCACCAATGTTTATACAAAGGGTGCATTTTAATATAGTTTATTGGTTTTAATTATTTTTTCATATAATTGGCTGTAATTTTCTTTAAGGCTGCATTTATGTGGTTGATAATTTGAGTTTTTTGACACATCAATTAACTCTTTATCCCTGAACCATAATATTTTTAATTGAGAATTTACTCTCTTTATAAAGATTCTGAGCAAATTCTGCTAAATAGAGTATATTCTCATCTCTATTTTTGTGATTATTGAAATGTGTAACTATTTAAGCCCAAGTAATTTCTACAGGTAGTATCATTTTGCTTCTAGGTACTTTCAACAAATATTTTATGATAAAACTCATCTAAAAAATTGTCTATTTTTCTAATTCTTTTGAATGTCACCAAATTTATATGCTGTGAAATTGGAAGCTTTATCAATTTGAATGCATTTCATGAAGAATGTATGGATTTATACAGATAATAATAAGAGTGCCACCCAAAGGGTCTTCCTCCAGCAATATATTCCAAAGCACAATGATAAAATCTCAAAGTTAAATCATGTACATGGTCTGAGGTTTCCTCATTTATTTTGTTTGATTTCTCTCTTGCATTTGTATAGATTTGTATTAATGACTCTGTCTGCAGGCTTTATTTCAATCGCTATGATTTGTTAAAAGCTTAAATATTTTGGTTCTTTATTTGTAGAATCCTTTGATTAAAGATTTTCAATAGGTTTTGGAAAAATACAACCAAAATTTAGAGAACTCTTTGCCCACTCACAGAAATCCTATACCATTGGAAGACTCAAAAACTCAATCATTTCTGAAATTTGATGGATGAGGGTAGCAAAGAAAGAATGTATTGCCGTTCTGATTATTCTTAATATTTTTGTGTTGACATTGTCTTTGTGACAAAAATTTTGTAGTGACTGTATGTATATGGAGAAATTTGAAATTTTGACAGCTACAGTTTCTATTTAGATAGACGGACTACTCCTGCTTATTTGAGTACAATCATGAATAATGCATGCAGCAAATCAGTTTCAAGAACCTATTTTCTCTATAGGTTTCTTAATGAAATAATACCATTGTTTGTACCACATCACTGTCTTCCATGAAATAAAAAATTATATATGTTTCACAAAAACAAATACCGTTACCTTTCATGTTGGACTTTTATAACTGATTTTGTAATGGCATTCACATCAGATGTTTAACTTTCAGCAGAATGAACATCTAAGCTTTACTTTGATTTCATGAAATGGATGGAAAAATGAAATCTTCATTGATATTAACTGATTTACCATATGAAACATCTGAAATCATTGATAGAAATCTGGCATTATTTAACTGTGAAGTTTTCTGCTAATTGACCTGACCTATTAGCTGGAATGTTATGTGCACCAGAACATTTAGAACTGAAAATGAGCAAATAAATAGTAGTCATGTGGTCAAAATGAATAACTTTGCTGCGTAGAGTGCTAGTTCTTCGTACCTTTGTTGGTTGCTTGTGTTAAATTATTATCTTCAGTTATAGACTTTTAAACTGGCACATTTTGAAGCAGATGCTGATGCTTTTTTAGTAGGTTTGGACTTGTGGTTTTCAGGTGAAAAATGATATCATAAGGAGCCTCATTGTAGATTGTAAATGTTAACATTTTGTGTGCAAATTACATATTCATCAGTACCTTACTTGAGGAAAGGAAAGTCAGTACTTAATTTTTCATTAAACGTGAAGGTTTTGTGAGCTTGCTTCTACAGAAACGTTTATTGCAATGTAAAAAAAACATTGCCAAACAAGAAAATAAATAAATGGTTGAGATTTGCCCCGTACCATAAATTACAAGAGCACTATAAAAAGAACATTCAGACTACTCTCCACATGGTCTATAGAAGGATTATTGTCTAGCCTCTATTTCCCACATATATTTCACATAGTCTTAACCTGAATTGGCTTGTGTTCCCACCAGTACCGCTAACTGGTGACCTGACTTGTTTGTGTATTTCTCAGGCTGATAAGGGACTGAGATGCACTACTAGATGTCTCATCATGTGACTAGCGGGGTCAGCAGCATCAAATATATTTGACCTACCACCACCACCTGGTTCTGGAACGGGGTAGCTGTTCAAGGAAGGTTGTTAGAAAAGAAGCCATATCTTTGCACTTCTCCCATCAAGAGGTGGAGCCTCTTTCCTCTTCTCTTGACTCTGGGATAGCCCTGTGACTTCTTTTGACCAATAGAATATAGTAGAAGTATCTTTGTGAGATTTCTGATCAAGGCGTCAAGGCTCTTTACAGCTTCCTCTTTCACTCTATTTGCTGCTCTGAGGATGAGAGGCCACATAATGAGAGAGAGGCCCAGATGTCAACTAGTACCAATTGTCGGACATGAGAGTGAGACCATCTTAGGCCAGCTGTTCTCAAAATGTGGTCTTGTGACTCTTGATGGTCCCTGAGGTCCTTTCAGTTGTTCCATAAGGCCGAAACTATTTTCATAGTAATTCTATGGCATGTGTCTTCTTTACTCTCATTCTCTTCCAGTTACGTATGAGACTTTTCCAGAGAATACATGATGTGTGATGACATCGTTTTTTTGGTTAATAGAAAATGTGTACTTATGTATAATGGTTTTTAAAAATTTTTCTATTTTCTAATATGGTAAACAGCAATAGCTATAACCCAGTTAAGTTAAAACTCTTTGTGGTGCTCAACAATTTTTAAGTGTGTAAAGGGATACCAAGACTAAAATATTTGATAACCACTATCTAGACCGTGTATCACCATTTGAGCCCCCAGATGACTGCACCCACACGAGTGACAGCAGATTAGTCCAGCAGAAGAACCATTTAGCTGAGCACAGCCCCAAATGCTGACACACTGACTCATGAGCAAACAAAATGGTTGTTTTAAGTCACTAAGTTTTGGAGTGGTTTGTGAGCCAGTAACAGCTAATTGATGCATTGTTCTCCGGCTCTTGAGATAAGTGTTAGTGAAGACAGTCTGTGACAACATTGGACTAGGAAAACCACAGGTCACAACCACTATAACATGTCTTATAGTTTAGGGACTTTATTCTTTTAGGTTATACGATCCATTAAAGAGTAATGATGGACACTGCCACTGCCATAAATGTTGGATTGGTAGGTCACTAAAATATCAACACATTTGGTGAAACTCATCAACCAAACAAATGAGCTGTAATCATTGGTTGGGTACACAACCAATGTGGCTTAAACAAATAGTTATCTAATATTTGGCACATAATGAAGAAACCAGAGTTGGACAATCTAGGGCTGGTGGATCCATAATGACACAAAGGCTCCAGGCTCCATCTCTATCCTCAGTCATCCTCAGTGTGTCATTGCTGCTTCTCCTCCAGCAGTGTGCCCACATTGCAGGCAGGAGGAGGGGCAGAGCAGAGGGTATGCCTTAATCTGCTTCTGCCCGGGTTCAGAAGCTCTCTTAGAAGCCCTGCCGAACTACCACCTATATTTCATTGGCCGAACTGGATCCACCTGGTCACCCTATCAGCAGGAGAGACTGGGAAATATAGTTTTTAGTTGGGCATATTGCCTCTTCCAGCAAAAGCAGAATTCTGTTAGTAAGAAAATAGGGGGAATAAATGTTGGATTGATAAAGGTGGAATTCTGTTTGCTGCCTTTAGGTCTCACTTGCTATTTCGCAAGATCGCTGTGACGCTAGAATTACAAAGTGGGTATCTATTCAACCCGCCTCAGCCGACTTTGCTACTTATCACGTTTTTCATTTTCTGTCCAGTTATCATGAAGTCATACTGATATATTCATTAAGGGACTGGAGGAGTTTACAAGCACCTGGGAGACCCACTTCTCAAAATGTTTATTTGAAAGACCATTTAGCGAATTCAAGAGATTGCATTGTAAACAACAATTTGTCTTTTTAGAGGAGCATGGGGAAGGTTAAGCCGTAATGTTTTATTTTGGGGAATTTATATCATCCCATCCCTGGATAGATTTTAACACCACAGACAGAAAATAAAAACACGATTTTTTTTCTTGTTATCAGAGCATTTTGAGGGCAATAATATCTTCGAGATCCACTTTGGGCCAGTTTTCTCTAGTTCCTCTGCAACTGTTACCAAAAGCCTATTGTGACACTGTGCAAATCTGTATGAAAAATGATGACAAAATACAGCAGGGTAATTTCTTGTGTCGGTAATGCACTCGCACTCAAATACAAATTCCCCTCCAAATAAAACCCAGTTAGAGAATGCTTCCCTCCCCTTCACTGGAGCAGCACTTTGTCCCACTGCTCTTTTGTCTTATAGTTGCTTTGTCTTCTAGTAGTCACTTTTAGAGCTATTCCTTCTCTCCATTTCTCTCTCCACTTTACCAAAATAACCTTAAAGGACAGAGACTAAGACACTCATCTTTTAATCTCTCATAGCTTAGCCTAGCACTGCCCAGTACAAATAGAATGAGTCATTAAATTTTCTTCACACTAAGTGTTCTCATAAGTACATTAAAAAAGTAAAAAGAAATAGGTAGCTAATTTTAATAATATATTTTATATAGACCATTATATTAAAAAAATGATCATTTCAACATGTAATCAATATAACACCACTGTTGAGATATTTTACTTTTTTTTTGTATTAAATATTTGGAATCCAGTGTATTTTACACTAACTTCACATCTCCTTTTGGACTAGGCCCATTTCAAGCACCGAGTGGCCACATGGGGCTAGCGGCTGCCATATTGATCGGCATAGGTTTAAACAATGCCTTGGGCAATGAGAATACATTATAATCACCAGCAGAATTTTACTTAAGCCCCCAAGCAGGCTGTTAAATGCTAGGATTTTAGGTGATACTATAGTTATCGATTAATGTGGTCCACGAAGATCTGGCTATTCTTTTAATATTGTGGCCAGCTTTATGCTACATTAACCAGGTTTAAGAGATTAGAGAGAAATTTTGCTTATCTGGATTCGTATACTAACTTGACCTCAGAGAACATTGAGTTATTTCATATTATAGATGGAGGTAACTATGGCTTAGATTGGTTAAGCGATTTGACCCAGGTTACACATCTAGTTAGTGTTAGAGCCAGTACTAGTACCCAGTGATTCATTGAACATTTATTTAATGAATTTATCAGGAGCCCTCTATGTGCAAAGTACTGTGCTAGGTGCTTGGGATAAAAAGCTAATAAGACACAGTTCTTGTTTGCGAGAAGTTTACAAGTAAGAGGGGAAGACAAGGAATAGGAATCATGCCCTATGGTATTCTGGGTATTAAAAACCTCGTACAGTTGAGCCCAAAAGAGGGGGAAATGGTGGAAGGGATAAGGTATGGGAATGTTTATGTATCACCCATATCAGTACCTCTTCACTTCTGAATTCAAAACATGGGGGCCACATGATTAAATAACACACTGTTAAATGTGGAATTTCTTTCCTTTTCAGTATAGGGATTTTCCTCTGATATCTTTGGGACATGTCATAGTTTCTGTTTCTCCAAAAGCATATGCTGAGTCAGCAACTCGGGTCATTTAAATGGGAGATGATCCCAGGCTGCACAAGTGAGGGAGAGGGGAGGTAAGGCAAGGAAGAGAGAGAAGCAGATAAAGGCTGAGTTAGTGTGCGCCTTACAACGGTGGGCAACTGGGACTTGATCCTGCTAGAGATATAAGTGGCAGTGTAGAACACACTTCAGTTGTCCCAGCCTGCAATGGAGAAGCTGGGGCATTTAGCCACTGACTCCTGTCCCTCTTTGGTTGATTTAACCTGGAGATGTTGAGTCTGGGCTGCCCAGTGCACAGGCTGAATGAGCTCCCTCAGTAGCAGGGGGATGTGGGTGCTTGAGGCAGGGAGCTTCCAAGGGGTCCAGGAAGTATGGACGGTAACTGCAGGTGGGCTGTGAAGTGGGTGGAGGTGAACCTGCTCAGGGCACCAATAGTGTCTTCACCTTAATTACTCAGAACCAGTGTTATGTCTTAATATTTTATGTGCAAAAATGTTTTCTTCTTCCATATCTTTAAGTTAACTGTTTGCCCCAGTCGTCCTGGCTCCCGCTCTACAATGCCTATTTCCAGAGGCTTGCATCTTTGTCCCATAGCTCTAATCTTCTCTTCCATCATTTTCATCCTTTTCTTTTTGCTCTTATTTTGGAGTGCTCTTTGTTACTGGTTCTAGGGAGTCCTTGAACTCCTGGATTTTGATTCTTGATGTCTGGTTGACAAAGAATTGAAGGCAGATGCCCAGCGATTGTATGAAAACTAGCTTTATTCAAAGCGAAAGTACACTTTCAGAAGGGAGAGTAGGCTGCCAAGAGCAGTCAGTCTTGAAGACAAAATACACTCACTCTCAGATGGGAGAGCAGGCAGTCTCAAGCAAGAGTCGCTGCATCGTACCATTGTGGGTTTGGGGATTTTGTCCATTAATCTAATGAAGGAGTGAAATATTCATGATTTTGGGTGGTCCCTTCATGGAAAGGTGTTTTTTTCCCCAAGAATCAGGGAGATGCTCTTTTTCTTGCCATGTCTGGGCTTTCTGGAACTATCACGGTGTCATATGCATGATGGGTACAGCCTTAACCGCAATGCTAATTTATTACAATGATTGTATAATGAAGAAAGGTGACTTTTAGATTACACCAGCTGTCCTTCTGTGCATGCCTATGTTGGGGACTTTCTCTATACCCTTTATTTTCTGCTTTAGCAGGAAGTTTTAAACCACAAAACTGCTTCACTATGTCAAAGTTATTGTTCAAGGCTGTTTTTCATTTTAGTGGCTCTGGGGAGGGGTCCCGATGTAACCCCTACCTCATTTTCAAGTTTGCCTCATCCATTTTTAATTTGTTTGTTCTCTAATGTAGAGTCCACTCTTTTGTTAGCTTTGATAGATGCTTCTGCCTTTGTTTGTAGTTTCTTTGGATTCTTTTCCATTGTTTCCAACTCTTGTTATTACCCTTGCCTCCTTCTGTTGCATCTATTTTCATGCCAGCCTTCTGCGCCTTCATTCCACCTTTCATTGCCTTCTTCATAGAGTTCACATTTTCTTATATAATTTTTGACAGCGCAATTTTCTTCTGTTTTCCCATAGTAGCATGTTTCCTAGACCTTTACTTCTCAAACTGTGATCTGAGCACCAGCTGCATCAACATCACTAGAGAGCTCACTAGAAATGTAGATTTTCAGGTTCCACTCCAGACTTACTGATTCAGAATCTTCTTTTTAACAGGACCCGCTGGTGATTTGTAGGTGTAATGGGTTGTGGATATTGAGAAGCACAGATCTTTGGTTCTTTGGAAGATGGTTTGGGGCTGCAGTTAGGGGCACAGACTTCAGCCAGCCTTGCCACCAACCAACCACATGACTTTGAAAGATTTAGCTGTCCTTCCCAAACTTCAGTTTCTTCATTACCACGATGGAAATAATAATTCCTATCTTACAAGGAGGCTCTGAAAATTAAATTCACTCAGTAGAGAAAGTGCCAAGCACAGTAACTGGAACATGATCATTTGAAAAATAGCCGCTATATTATCAATCTTTAATATTGCAAAATATTTTTATTGGTCATTCCATGTTGAATTCTTTTTTCACTCCTGTTAGTTCACCTTTGAAAGAAAGAGACCTAGCCTGCAACAGTCAAGATGATGCTGTTCTCTCTGATTATGTTCATGGACCAGTTGAGGGTCGTAATTTCTGACTCAGATTTTAACCTAGGGGGGTGGGTTGTCGGGTATGGCCCTTTACCAAATTTCTGGTATATGCAGCCCTAAGTGCCTCAGAAAATGGTTTCCTGCAGAAAAGGTATGGTTCAGATCTGTTCTCTTTGAGGTCGGGGTAAATATTGGAGATCAGTTATATCACACTCCCACTTGCTTTATCTTTGATTCTGTCCTGTTTCAAAGGACTAGAAAGTGGTCAGTTTCTCAGGTGCATCTTCTACAGCCCCCAGAATTTCACCCAGAGAGTGGCAAGTCGCTGATTGCTTTGCTCAGCTTCTAGTGCTACTGTGAATCGAAATATTCTGAAGGAATCATGAAAATGGACAATCAGACAGTACTATTAGCTAGCTACCATCACACCTGGCAAGTTCAAAAGTATTTTACATTTAGGCTGTGCTGACTTTTGGAATTTGAGTTTTATACATCTCACACATTAATACATTATTTCCTTAAACTGTTTTTCCTAAGCCAAATTGGAATGTTCATATATCAGGTGATGAATTAATATTTCAAGCCATCACATATTGGTGCTACCTGTCATTCAACAGTTAGGTCTGGGAGCATCTCCATCTTTGTATAGCAGTATTTATGCCATTATTTGAATGTTTTATTACATTTTGTCTTTATTATTTTATAAAAATGTCAGTTAGAGAAGTCTAGATCTCAAACTCAATATACATCCTTAAGCAGGCTGAGAGATGGTGATCTTTATTTGGATGCACATCAGACTTACACAGATAGGCTATGTTAATTGTGAAAAACATGAATAAAAATAATAAAAATATCTAAAGTGCTGAAAATATATTATTGAAGAGTGTATCAAAATGATCGATGTATTTTTTTTCTAACATTTTACAATTTATCTGAGAATTATATCCTCTTGTAGGGGAAGGAAAATGATTTTTCCTCCACCTTTCTAGGTTCCTGGCTGAGAAACTCCTGTAATTAAAGACAGATTAACAGAAGAAAAACAAACAGAAGTTTAATAGCATGGATACCTCCTGTTTCCATGGAAGAGACCCAGGAAAACAGAGTAACTCCTGAAACGGCCCAAGCCACCACCTTAAAAACCATCCCCAGCTAAAGACAAAAGAAGCTGTGGGCTCCTGGTACAGAGAGGGTGGCCCCCTTACAAATGGAAATTTCCCTTAGAAATGTGAGTGTCTCTTTCAGTAGAGTAACTTCTACTTGGTTTTCAGAGCTTCCACTGTCTGCTGGTTTTTGACCACCAACAGTTCAATCTCATGCTCAAAAGACATATTTTGAAGTGGCAAATTCTGCTCTTTTTTATTCTTACATAATCCTATCATTTGACTTTCCCATGTTAGAATTTGTACGTATTGTTAGGAGGATATTTTGTATCAAACTATGATGCTGTTATACATCGTTAGGATTTATTTCCTATTTTTTTTCTCTAATATAGTTTAAAAATTGAAAGAATGAAGATAACTATTAATAAATAAATAATCTTGTTCTTTTTTCCTTCATAAATAGTGAGGCAGCTTAAATAACTGTTGTGCTTTTTTGTTGTTGTTGTTGTCCTCAGATACTGCTGGCACTAAATAAATGACTGAGGGCTCTGTGTATCATTCCCATGTTGTTATTAACCTCATAGCAATCAGGAAACTACCAAAATAGTTTTATGATAACCCAGAGGCTAATTCATCATTGAATAACTTTTACAAATGCCACAGCTTATTTTTTCCCATTCCGCTTGGGAAAAGGCATTTTCAGGTCTCAGATTCCTGGCTAGAGAGTGATTATTTTAGAAAAAATATATAGCGTTATCATTTTATGGGCTCAAGTCACAAATCCAAGTCTCTCATTATGAACCTGTGAAAGTCTTTGGTTTCTGAGAATATTTTAAATCTAAAGGTGATCGAAAGAATCCTGTTCGTACATTTCAGAGTTATATGTAGAGTGAGGAAGATGTGGTTTCTGCTACTAACCAGCTGTGTGATCTTTGGAGGGTTTACTTAATCTATGGGATTCCTGGTTTTCTCATATGTAAAGAGGAATCCAATAGGGTTAATTAGGTATTAATCTAACAGGTTGATGATTGAACGAAGCCAATTAAACCACTGGTCTATGGTGCTCTTTTAGCAGTTCTTAGTGTTAAAATTTATGATTGAGACCTTAACCTAGGCAGGAATTAGGAGGGCCTGTGGGAGGCGCTCTTGCATCCTATGTCAGTTGCAGAAGCCCTACAGGAAGAATTCTATGTTTACAAGAACTCTATGGTCATAACAGCCCCTCCTCTTTTCTTCCTCTTCCCCTCTGTAAAAAAAGCTTCTGGCTACTTCTTACTCTCACTGTGTGCACGTGGCTCGCCATGGCTGCTGGTACTGAATTGCAATGCTTTCTTTTTCCTTTATGAATATTTTATTTCCTTTATGAATACTTTATTCGTAAAGTATTGAGACATTTAATTTATTTATTTATAAATTTCACCATTAAGGTCATTAATAACTTTATTCTTCTGTCAATGAAAAAGGGGTACTGTCATAAATCTAACTGAAAGTCACCTCACAGGGCGATCTGATCACAAATTCCTAGCTGGGCAGGTCATGGTGGGTAATCATGCCCCAGGCTTCTAACTTCTGTAAGTGGAAGGTTTTTAAGCCAGTCCTGTTCATTGTTCTTGTGCATCTAGGTTAACACAACTTTGAAACAGCAGAAGTAATCTTCTTTTCCAGACCCCTCAGAAGGTGTAACCGCCCTCACGAGATCACATAATCATGTTAACCATCCTGTACCTTGTTTTTTCCCACTTTTATATAATCTTCCTTACATTCCTTCCTTATTTCCCAATGCAAAAAAGAAACTGCAAAACTGACATTCTGTGGAGTGTTTGAGATCTTGCTTCCCAGCAATTGTTGTCAGTTTGGGTTCAAATAAACTCTTATAAAAGTTCTCTACAACTTTGGACGTTTCTTACGTCAATATTTCTCAGAAAGCCCGCTTGATGAGTTTAATGACTGAATATTCAAGAGTACAGTGATAGAATGTCTGTAAAAAAATATAGATTGTGATTGGGTATAAGTGGGTTCTACAAATGCCTATCTATGTTTCAAGCCCTGAAGGGCATTCAATACTTATAATTTTACGCAGTATATTTTCTTCAAAATAGTTGAATCATGTTTGATATTATAGGCAATGGAAATTTTATGATTGTTTTCCAAATGATTAAGTAAATAGAAGCTTAGCAATATATACAATTCTAATTCCAGCTCCTACATTTATACTTACCCAGGAACAGTAGAATGATCTTATGAAAACCTTTCTGGACCATGTGTTCGTTGGGTGATAATTCTCCAAAGGCATTCTGCATTTCTACATGCCTAATCAAAGGGATCAACAGATTTGCCTTTCAGACTCTTTTCAAGGATGCCTGTATAATGAAAAGCCTTAGAAGATACAGTATCTGCCTCCAAAGCAGAGGGCAGATTTGCTTGTTTTCTACGATAGTAATGATAACGTCTCTCTCCAGGGCAGGTTTAATTAGCCTCTTATCAAAGACTGGCATTTCCGAGGCTCTGATTTCCTCCCTGCATGTTCAGGCATCACTTGGCTGTCATTGTGTTACCTTGTGAAAATCGGGACTTGGGGAAACCAGCGCAAGTTATGTTACGCTGACTACTGCTTATTGCTGTCCTTTGTCCTTTGTCTCTGACCCAAGAGTCCAATCATTTCATATACATAGAACACAAAAGATGGTGCTGGTGCCTAAGAGACTTTATCTAGTTACTCTCAATCTTCACATCCCTTCCCTTCTTACTCCTCCAGCAGGTGGGTGAGAGAGGACAGAGTGGGGAGCAAAGGCTAATAATGATAAGACTTCTTAAAGTTGTGTGAAGATTAAGGGACATAATGCTTGTAAAGCATGAAGTGCAGTGTCTGACACGGAATAAATGTTCAATAAAGCATAACTATTTAATTTTTCTTCTGTCCATTAAAGAGCTCTGCGTATATTTCCCCAAGGCTCATCTGAGTCTGGCTTTGGTTTTCTCTTAATTGGTGGATGTTATGTCTCCATTGATTTCAGTGCTCATTTGAAAATCAGGCCTAAGCTTGTTTTGCCTAAGCAAATACCAGGAATTCCTTTCTGTCTTAGTTATTATGACTATTTGATACTAATGCCTATAAGATATTGCACCCCAAACTCCAGCCGGGACGGTTTGCGTGTATGGATGTTAGCACTGAGTTTTAAGTTCTTTAATTTTATGTATTAGTTTACTGTACTAGAGGTTATGAAATATCTTTCTGAGATCCAGATAAATTACCTCTGGTGGCTCTGCCATCACCTGTTATCCTTTTTTCCCAATCCAAGAAAGCAATCTGGTTGTTTGAAAAGATTTTTCCCTTAGAAATATCTGTTGACAGCCACTCATTTGCTACACTCTTCAACTTTCATTCATCTCATTCTTTAGTAAAAGTAAACAGAAGTGCTGTGTGGTTTACAGAAAAGCAGCCACAAAGAACCTCTTTACTCTATTCATGAGGTTTTATCCATTTTAAGGTATTATCCAACCCAGATATGTAATCAGCAGCTCAGAAACTTAGCTACCTGAGGAAGGACTGCTTTGTTTTCCCACTCAACTATTGTAGAATTGATTCCAGATTCCATTTAGACCAGTCTTCAATATGAAATGCAATTGTTTGGATTATTCTGATGTCAGTAATGAGATGATTACATTTTTTAGTCAAAAGATTGTGTTTTTAAACAACGTCTCCTTTTCTGCTGTTGCAATACATCTCAGTCAGTTGTGCTTATTTTGAGGAATATATTATGGCCTTGAGAAAGGGCTGACAAAAACTGAAGAGGAATATTGTATTTCTTGGTTCTCTACTTAAGTAAACTAGCTACTTTGTTCTCTCTCTTTGCTCCAAAGTTGTCTTAGTTAGAAATAAATGTTATTCATTTTCAGTAAAAGAGGGTTTCAAGTTTAACCACATCAAAGCATGTGATAAATGAAGAACAGAAAGCAGAGAAAAATGAATTTTGGACTTGATTGGTAAAAATTGACAAGCCCTTCTCATAGATATTGGCTTTGAAACATCAGTGAAATATGAATAAAAAAAGAAAGTTACTTAGCCAAACCTAGAAGGGACTTGGCTAAATTTGAAATAGTTACATGTAATCAAAGGCCGCTTGATAATTTGTAAAACATCTTTTATGGGCCAGTTTTGACAAAGGCGTTTATTTTTAAAACTTGCTTATTGGGTAAAGATCCTTCCCCAATTGCCATTTAATTCTTTAGCACGTTCCGCTTCATCTAGCTTGAGTCCCCACTCAGAAACGCATTTGGGAAAGCATGACATTATGACAGGCCAATAACTGGGCACATGGTGTGCAAATGATGAAGCATGAACTCTGGCCCTTGTTTGCAAATGTTTAAGCCTGTGTTACATCACTACTCTGCTCCATGCAGAAATTCAGAAATGGGTTGTCAAGACCTTCTGAATCCATTCTCTTCTCATAGTGCACTAGAATCTACACTCCCAGATTAGGGATTACGCAGGTCCATGTGACCAAAGTTTTCCTCAATGCCATTTGAATAGTTACAGCTTCCAACTCCTTTGTTCAGCCTTTCTTCCTGCAAGCCAGACTTCCAGACTTGTCAGCAACCTGGCTTTAATCACAGGGATAAGGACTACGCTCTGGGCATATTAGCACCACAGATAGAGGGACCTATGATCCTTGACTGACTTTGTAAACCACCAAATCATTCCTAGGACCAGGTTCCCCTTCCCAGGAGTGTAGATCATTGGAGTCTTAAGATAATTAAAGGGATATAAGGACCAATTACATGGGAGTGTTAGAACCTTCATGCAACCAAGTGGGCTGTGTAGGACCCATGTAAGAATTTAATCCTGTCTCCAGGGAGTGAGTCCTTTATGGATACCTACACAGTGGTCAAGAGTCTTCAGAGCAAGCTAGCATTAGACAACTTCTTCTACAGTGCATAACAGTGGGGCTATGTGATAATCAGCCTGTTGCTGCAGATTATGATTCAGCTCATCTCCCATGTTCTCTCTATGTGCTCTTGGAATCTCATAGTCTTCAACATATGAAGAATCTGGAGTATTTTAGATATATTGAGTTTCGCGGTCATCCACCATGTCCTTAATCAATAGATAAGTAGGCAAATAGATGTACATAAATACTAAATTTCAATTAGTCGAGAAGGGAAAAAGTCAATGGACATAATCACGAGGGCACTCTGTTTAATAGAAGAGGAAATACAGACTGAAGGGCAGTAGCCTTACTTAGGAGATGTGGCATGGCACAAATATGTTTTCTGATTCTGAAAGCTAATCCCATTGATGCCATCATAGGCCAAAACGTTAGGTTTTTTGTTTGTTTGTTTGTTTTTAATATTATTTTTTATCTTACTTGAAATTACAAAGATGGTTAGAGTAAAAGATGGGATCACAACACATTTTTTGAGATAAATATTTTTAAACTGAAAAATTGAGTTTTGATTGCGATTGCATTAAATCTATAAGTCACGTTGGGAAAAATTGACATCTTTATAACAATTCCATCATGACAGCCAGGAGTATGAGACAATTCTATATATTTAAATCTGTGTTTATATGTCTTAGTAAACTTTTATAATTTTTATCATAGTGGTTTCGCATATTAAGTAAATGAGTATTTTATGTTTTTTGTTGTTCTTGTGTGATCTGTTTTTCAAGTATTTATTCCACTTGGCTATTTTGGGGAAGGAAAACTATTAATTTTTATATATCTCCCTTGTGTGTAACCACTTTACTGAACTTCTTTTTCAGTTTAAATAATTTTTAGTGAATATTATTTTGTTTTATATGTGTATTATTGTCTTAATTTTCTTTTTGGTTTTTCAATGTTACCATATAGAAATGCAATTTACTTTTGAATGTTAATTTCATTAATTTGCTGAATTTATTAGTTGTAACAGGTGTTTATTTTTATTTTTTATTTTTTTGGTGGTGTCTGAAGGGATTCCTACATGTAAGATCATGCCACCTGCAAACGGACGATTTTACTTCTTTTCTATTTGAATGCCTTCTATTTCTTTTTCTGGCCCAATGGCTCTGGTTAGGACTTACAATACTATGTTGAATAAAAGTGGAAAGAGTTGGCATCCTTGTCTTGTTCCTGATCTTAGAGGAAAAGCTTTTAGCTTTTCACCATTTGGTGTGATATTAACTGTGGGCTTGCTAATCATGGCCTTTATTATATTGAGGTGCATTCCTTCTATACCTAATTTGTTGAGAATTTTTATCATAAAAGGATGTTTAATTTTGTCAGTGCTTTTCTTGCATCTGTTGATATGATCATTTGATTTCCCCTCTTCATTCTGTTAATGTGGTGTATCACATTGATTGATTTGTATATGTTGAACCATCCTTGCATCCCAGGCATAAATCCCACTTGATCGTAGTGTATGATCCTTTTAATGTACTGTTGAATTTGTTTGGCTAATATTTTGTTGAGGATTTTTGCATCTATGTTCATCAGAGATATTGGCCTGAAATTTTCTTTTCTTGTCGTGTCACATGAGTCTTTAAAAAGAATTCTGGAAGAGTCAGAGTAAGGGTCAGAAGGGATGTGATGATGGAAGCAGAGATTGAGTGATGAACTTTGAAGATATAGGAAGAGTCCAGGAGCCAAGGAATGCTGACGGCCACCAGCAGGCTAAAGGAAGAAAGGAAACGAACTATCCCTTAGAGCCTCCAGAAGGATCCTGCCCTACTGGTACCTTGACTTTAGCAAAGTGAAATTGATTTTGGGCTTCTTACCTCTAGTACTTTAAGAGAATAAGTTTGTACTGTTTTAAGCCACCAAATTTGTGGTAATTTGTTACAATAGCAATAGAAAACTAATACATTTCCTTGCTCACATACTGATTTTTATCTCTTAAACATATACTTGCGTTCAAATTGACCTCTCAAGGTTTGCTTCTGGGGGATCCAAACTGTGACTCTCACCATCTTCGTCCCTTCTTTTCACCTCATTCCAATCCCACATTGTCTTTTCCTGGACAGTTGCTGGAGTTTTACCAGCAGCTATTAAAATATTAAACCCACCACCAATGCACAGCCGTCTTTATTGATTGAATTCTATGTTATGCTTTCAGTATACTCCTCACTTGGTTTTCTTACTCCTCTATACCTATAATATTTTACTTGCTATGCGAGTGTGAAAGGAGATTTTTGTTCAAATGAAGTTAAGTCATGCTTGGAAGTTCAAAGTGATTTGGCATTTATAACCAAATTCAGCAAGAAGTCTTTTTCACAACATACCATTTCTCCTTTCATTTGAACAAAACTCCTTTTTTAATTTTCTTAATGATGATTTTGAAGAATTTTAAGGCCATTATTCATCAAGTACATTTATTATACTGTATGTGTAAAGGCAGAGACGTGAACATCTACTGCATCCCTTGGGGATTACTTACAGGGACAGAATCAGTTATAGCTGGCTTAAGCCTAAAGGGAAAAATAAGGGATATTAATTGGCAATATCGTTGGCAGGGCTAAAGAGTCAGACTACAAGCTGGACTTTCAGGAGCGACATTCAAAGCAAACCATAAAACCGGGTCTTCACACTGCTTCTCTACCACAGTATGAAAGGTGCTTTTTGAATGGGCCACTTCCACTAAAGTGCTGGCTTGGGAGCCACTGCCTCTGCTGTGATAGGGGAGCCACTTCTGCTAAGTTGCAAAAACACAGCCTCAGCTGCTAACGTTGGAACTAGGACTCCTCAACTGTGATCTGCATCCACAAAGTGAATTTCTCACACCTGGCCTCTCTTCCTACTTAACTTGGTTCCAAATCGCAATATTGGACGAGTGCATCTGTTATGCAGAATCGAAATCTCATCCACAGTTTTAGCTGTGAGGGAATCTAAAAAAGTTACTTTCAAGTCTCTGTAATCCAGGAAGGCACAGAAAGGAGTTGGAACAGAATTGAACGAGCGAGTCCTTAAAACTCGCTACGACCATGTGCTAGCAGCAGTAATAGAGCAACAAGAAAAAACGTTCTTCTTAGTGCTCCTTGGAATAGAAAACTGCATGGCTACAACAGCCCATTCCAGTTAATTGAGATTAATACTGTATCATTACCATTTTTATGTTTGGTTCTTCTGTGATTATGCCAATGTTTTGGTAAGCTTTTGTGAGCCCATTATTTATTTATTTATTTTCACTCCTACAGCACCCGGTCTTCCTGGGTGGTCTCCCATTCAAGTACTAACCAGGCCTGACCCTGCTTAGCTTCTGAGATCAGACGGTATCGGGCATGTTCAGGGTTGGCATGGCCGGAGACCTATTATTTTTTAATAAGCTGACTCATGTCATAAATCGCAACTTCCCTCTCATCTTTCCACATGCCAACCTCAGTGTTTTGGAACCTTGGGGTGTTGGATAATAGTTTTTGGGTGATGATTCTGAGCCTTCCTTTCATAACCACAGAGGAAACTTCTTGTGTTAATGTAGAAATTATTTTGTTGAATTAGATCCCGGGGCTATAAAATCTTGAATTACGCCCAATTACTGTAATTTTTATGGGTTTTGTTATGGTGTGATGCTTTGAGCATCCACAATCCACGTTCAGAGGAAAGGAGAAATGGTATGTTGTGAAAAAGACTTCTTGCTCAAGTTCTGTTTTATTGAAGCTGGGGAACTTGCATGGCAGCTGTTGCTACTTTTCCTTCTTTCTCGTTCTTCAGTGTTAATTTGCTAAGTGTTCTAGTTCCATTAGATGCTATGACGGGGAAAAAGCAGTAAGAACTGCTGTTCAGTTGACAGAGTTGTTTTGCCTTTGCTCCCCAGGAAAAACATTGGGAGACATCTGATAAATTTAGCTCTGTGAAAATAACATTTTAAAGGCAGATGATTGTTGGCTTTTATAATTTTACTCCTGGATTTTTGTTTGTGTATCTTCAGAGATTTTTGGATTGCAGTGAGAAACCAAAATATAACTTTAGGAAGATGGTTTATCCATCAAATAGTTTTGAAAAAAAAAAAAAGTGCTCAGTGAAATGTGAATTGTGAAACTGGGCTCCTTGAAACAACTCTAAAAGCAAGATGTTTCTCTTCTGAGAGCGTCATCAAAGTTTGTATATTGCACTAATTTGAATAATCATAGGGGATCTTGGGAAGCCAGCAATGAAATATAAAATAACAAACATCTGGAAAGTTGGCAGGCATGAGTTGGAAGGCTACCTTGTAGAATGACAGCTGTGCAAGGTAAATGCTAGGGAATCAGGTGGGAGTAGTTATTGTAGTAGTAAGACTAGAGGCTATTATCGTATCAAACATTTCCTGACAACAAGACTCAAGGAAAACAAAGACGAATGACTTCAGAGTCTGTGTATATAGTTAGGTAGGGGATGTAAAAAAGCATGTGATATCTTTAATGTAAGGTAAGATATGAAAAAGATTCTCATGACACAAAGATAAAGTGTTATTAATTAGTCTAGATGCAGATGACTGCTTTTAACCATGGATGTCTGTAGCCATAATGGTAATGAATTTGGGCTAGATTTACTTTAATTAGTTAAATTATTAACCAATCAACTCAGTAAACAATACAAGTCAGTCATTTTTACTGATTTCTGCTGACCTCATTTTAGAAAATTTGAGTGAAGAGACATTGTCTTATTCTTTTGTTATTTTTTTTCCTTATTGTGTAGAATAGCCATGAATGATAAATATTCAATGAATATTTGAATATTTGACTCCTATTGTGATTCTGACTATAGAAGCTCTGAATAATTTGATTTTGAGAGCATGCATATTTATTTATTTATTGTTGTTGTTGTTTTTTTTAAGTGAAAAAGGTAATACAAATTTGGCCATACCTACCAAACTAATAAATGTATTTATTCTTTGCCCCACCTCTTGACCTTGATCCTGTAGATACAAATGTACATGAAAGACAGGCTATGTGAACAGGGTTCCTCATTGCAGCCTGGCTTACAACCCGATGTCCAAGAATAGAAGCCTGTTTTACATAGCTACACCCAATCATTTATGTATTGTCTAATGCTGTTTTTTTGTTGCAAGGGTGGAGTTTAGTGCTTGGAACAGAGACCATATGTCCTGGAAAACCTAAAATAGTTATTATTTGGACCTTTATTTAAAAAAAGTTTACTGACTCTCAGCACTAAGTGTTCAATGTAACAAAATCTTACATATGCTTTTATAGTAAGTATGAATACAAATATAAAAGTTTAAAAGAAAGCCCAAGCCACGAGTTTCACTCTTGAGGATACACAAGAAGGATAGTGTTCTCTTTTAGTTTGAGAATCCTCCCCCGCAAGCGAGAAAAGACAGAAGGCAAGGTTGTTTATTATTAATTTATTTGGCAAGAATTCATCGGGTGTATACTCTGGGGAAACTACTCCTGGGACTGCAAGATGCAATGCATGATCCTTCTTGGGGGCTCACAATCTAACAAAGGAGTCAGACATGTTAAATAATTACAGTACACATCGATGAGTGCTGTAAGAAAGAAGAAAAGGTGCCTTGGGAGCCAAAGCAGCAGCAGAAAATTTGTGAATCTGCCCAAGGCCTTAAAAAAGTGCATCATAACTGAGATAGGGTATTTACAAAAGGGAGTCATGTTGAAATCAAAATTGCCAATGAGACATGTTTTACACTTTCTGAGCGAACAAGGACGGTGAAAGAGCATTCGTCTAATTCAAAACCGAGACAAAACGTTTAGGCCCAAGAATATTACTGTATCTTGTCTTTTTTCTTTATTTGTTTTTTGAAGTCTGACCTATTTAGACTTTTGCAGTGGATCATTTGGTGCTTCATGAGAATAAAATCTACATTTTACTGTCATAGGCACTTTTCACTGAAGCAAAATTTATTTGCCTGTTTTGGTTTACCATAGGTTTAGTACATAAGACAAGCATAGCTAGCATAAGTGTGTTTAACACTAAAGAGAGTATTCATCCATGGGAATGAGGGAGATGAAAAACCACCAGCTTCACTTCCAGAATGTTGAGTTTTCATTTTCATTTTAGATTAGTTTATACTACTTGTTTTGGACACTCGTTATAACAGGTTCTTTAGTATTACTTGCTCAGATATGGAACAAAATGTGAAGATGTGTGACAGAATGGTTAATACATAAAGGAGAAAGTTCAAGTTCACATCACATTTCCTAATGGCTTCCTTTTGCTCCTGCAGACCAACTCTCCACCCTTTCTTTTCTCCTTAATGGACCAAAAGGCTGACTTACATGGATGCCATGAATGTGACTCCTGTCTTATGGCTTCTGGTTTGGTTTGGCCAATGGGGAGCCCTGGCAGGTTTCAGGAAGAGAAGAGAGTGCAGTTCAGGGTAGTTTTTTCCCCAGCTTCTCCCTGTAGGGTCATCATAAGTTGCATCCTTGGCCGCAGGAAGGACATGTAGCCAAATTCACTGAATTCTTGCTGTGTATAGGTTTCAGTACCTACTTTCTCTTTGGCTCTTCTGTGCCCTGTTGTCGCTAGTCTTGGGGTACTTAGCCATTCCTGGTGATTTCTCTATTGCCTCCTACTTGTTTGTCAATAGTTTCTTTCTACGACTCTCCTTGCATTAGCCCGGCTGACCATGGCGTGCTGGGGAACTGAGGGATACTGTCGGTATACTCCATGAGGTTGTTTTGCAAATCAAAAATTTTAAGTGCCTAGTGGAACTTGCTATTAAAAGAATACTGAGGTGGATCTTTTTATAAAAGGAAGAATTCTTCTGTAAATCTAAATGAGCATCTCTTAATTTAAAAAAATCTATATGTTTATACATTACATTTATATGAATTGCTGCTTTTTTTTCATGCAATTTGAAATTCAAGATTTTCAGATACCATTCAGAATACATCTCATTA
This sequence comes from Pteropus medius, assembly GCF_902729225.1. Classification (NCBI taxonomy): domain Eukaryota; kingdom Metazoa; phylum Chordata; class Mammalia; order Chiroptera; family Pteropodidae; genus Pteropus; species Pteropus medius. The sequence goes on from NW_024354498.1 coordinate 6,169,865, forward strand.
CTCTTCCTCATGACAGTCCCCCAAATATTTGAAGATATTTACTATTTTCGTACCCCTGAGATTCTTCTTCATTGTGGTGAGCCACTCCTTCCCACTCAAGTCCAATGAATACTTCTTATAGGACATAATTTAAAAGTTTAAATCACATAAATCCTGACTTATCTCTTGAATATGCTTTTTCGGAGGCATCCAGATTGTCTATTGGAAAAATATAGGCAAAAATAAAAAATTTCACTAAACTTACTAGCATCCACAGAACACTAAAGTAAAGTGAAATTCTCATAAGGTATTTGAGGAGTCTTTTTGAAAAAACACGAATCTGCACTGTAAACTGAAGGCTGCAAGCTGTGGTCTGACTAGGGCAGAAAGACTTCAGTCTGACAATCACTGCTCATTCATTCCCCAGCCTCCCGCCCCCTCCCCACAGTTATAGCACATTGAGTTACAGGTGTCTTCTGGTCTACCAGAAGCCTTCAATTCTCTTTCAAACATGGAGCTGTTAATTGAGATTCCCCCTATTCTGTATTTGTACAGCCATTAGGGTTTCTAGGGCACTCTCTGACATTTACTCCTGCTTCATTGCTTACTGGCTGGGCAAGCTAACCTCAAACCTCATGTTAGAATAAAGACTAAGACACCATAACAAAGAAACTCTTCATACCGTGGCTTATATATCACATAACAGCTGTGATGTGAGCTATCCAGGTCATCAGAGAAGCTTTGCTCTATATGGTAATCGAGGCACTCAGGTCACTTCCATCTTTTAGCTCAGCCTTCCTCCTAGGGCATTGTCTTCATCTGCATCCTTGATACCAGTCTGTTGTCAAGTCTGTTCCAGTTCTAGCCAGTGGGATAAGGAAGGACAGTATAAAAGAGGCACCTCCATATCTTAAGACAGATCTACAAGTAGCATTCATTGCGTGTGCCAAGATTTAGTGAATGAAAACTCAGTCACATGACCACATATAGCTGCAAGGGAGGTTGGAAAACAGTCTAATTGAGCAGTTATGTTCCCAGCCCCAACTCCATTTCTATGTAAGAAGGAGAGGACAGATTTTGCTGGTCAGCTATCAGTTTTCGCTACTAACCTCATCCTCTTAGACGCTTTCTATCATTCATTCATTCATTTGTACAGTCATAAAACATTCATTGAGAACTTAGTGTCAGGCACTAAGATACTTGCTGGAAGAATGCAAAAATTAATGAGACAGGGACCTTACAATGAACAACTGAAAATCGAATCTGTTGAAGCTTCTTTGGATCTGAATTATGCCACCTAAGTGTTTTACTTAACATAGTCAGCTTCCTGTCATTCTTGTATTTTGTCAGTATACTATCAATATTCTCTTCCAAAATCATGATCAATATGTTAAATGATTAAAGGTGAAACTAGAGTCACTGGGAACTTTCTCCTAGGTTGGCAATGAGATGTTATGAGGTATGGATATTCAAGCATTAAAAATCCTTCCAACTCTTATTCAGCCTGTTCTCAAGGTTATCTTGACAGACTTTCTCAATTACTTTCTAGTCTTCAATTCTCTCTGTCTACACATTCTGTAATCTACCATTCAGATGTCTCCATCAGAAATGAAATTCTAAGGGTTAGATGATTCTGGTCCTGAGAGAATATTTTCTCCTCATGAGCGCCAATCATATCCCTCTTTCAGTTTTCATAAATAGTTCTTTCAACGGACTGCTATAATATCTTTTCTACAAATTGCTCATTAATCTATAGATACAGAATTCTCCTTTGCACTTTTAAGAATTAAGGCCACCTGGTCGGTTCATGCTTTCAGCATTTCTCACATACTGCATGATTCTTCAAAGTTATTAAATATAATCTCATGTCCAAGTTTTTCCAGAATCCTGGGATGTAACTGGTGCGAGCCAAAGAGCTTAAAATAAAAGGAAAGACTTGTTACCCTCTTATAGTCTTCTCAACCATCTTTGTCTCTAATAAACTCTTAAAACTGTTTGATTTATATTTTCCAGTGTGAAGATCATTCTTCTTAATAGAGAAGAATAGGAAAATGGCTTTGGGTTCAGTAGGGTTGTTTTCCCTATCATATATTAACATTACATAATCTGCCCCAAGTAACATTTTTTTTTCCTTCTTAATTTGTCTTTTTCTACTAAAGATTTAAAAAATGGGAGTCCCTGTCTTCTTTGTCCTGCCTTAGCTAAGCTCACTATATTTGATGCTGACTCTTTTAAGCTTTGGAAACTGCTGGTTTTCTCCAGCTTAGGTACTTTTTCAAATCAAAGATACTCAAACAACCTCTTACCCTTTGTCGTTCATATCCCCACTTAATAATTTATTCTCTTTTTCTCCCATCTTGGGGTGTTCCAATCTCCTGGATCGATATTTTTGCTGGTGTCGCCTGGCTCCTTGCTCTCTTCTCCGTCCAGATTTCTGAGAATCAGGGTTAAACTATGTATGGTGTGCGCATGCATGCGTGTGTGCCTGTGTGTGTGATAGTCTGTGTGATGAACCTGTCACCCTTGTTCAGTTGTTTCCCCCTCTGACACTAAAATGTCCATGAGGATAAGATGCTGTCTTGTTCATCACCGAATCCCCAGCATCTAGCACAGTGCTTGATGTTATATACTCCACGAATGGCTAGTGAACAAGTGACCTTTTCCTTAAGCAAAGGCCTTGTGAGCAGCATTTCCTTGATGTGAGCCCTCAGATCACTCTTGGGCAAAGTGAGTAACAAATAAGCAATGTATTTTCATGACTTACTAAAAGGTAGTGCCCACAGAACTCTTGTCCTCTAATAGAATAAATAGACAACATAGCAGACAAAAAGTAAGGCAAGGTGCAAGGTATGTTGGTCGTCAGTAACCTCCTAGCATTTTATTTCTTCTTTGGCCAATAGCTTCCTCTTTCACCTAGTAATCGTCTCTTAAATAAAACAGACATTGTGATGAAATGTTTATCAAGTGCTGAATATTCGTTAGTCCCAAGAGTTAATGTTCCTAGAACAGACGCCAGCCAGCTACAGACTTCCTTACCTCTTTGTCGAGGTAACTTTGAGGCAAAGTCTGCACTATTTCCCATAATTCAGAAGGATTAGCTCCACTTGCCCACAGTGGTACTGGCAAATGTCCCCAAGTTGGAGGAGGAGACCAAGCCCTTCACCGAGAGAAGAGGGTCCTTTAGCGAAGAGTGTGGAAAGAATTTAACACACACGACAAAGAGTCAAAAGGAAAGTTTATTAGAAAAGGGGTGACACTGCATAGACAGAGCGTGGTCTCCTCTCAGAAGCAGAGTGAGAGGGACCAAGAGAGACGTGGGAAGGCAGTGAGTGGGAGGGGCTGCAAGTATTCAGGGAATTCAGTTTCTATGTCATTTTTTTGTTCCTGTGGGTTATAGTTTATAAGATTTTGTTAACTCATTTCCTTTGACATGGGAATACAGAGAGGAAGAGAAAGGGTAGGTAGTCTGAAAAGGTAAGAATATGTAGCATGAGAGGCCTGCTGGCAGTTCCCAGCCTTTAATCCTTAGGTTCCCCATGGTTTCAGCCACAGGGAATCATTCTTGGTGCCTGTTTCCCCTTCACAGGTGTGGGGAATGGGTTTTTTATCAATCCCAATAGAAATCTTCCTTTGTTCTGCAGGTGTCCTCCTGGCCTTGCTGCGAGGCTGATCAGCACATTGTATCCTGTGTTTGTGGCTTGATTAACAATTTTAATTCTCTTGCCTCAAGCATTAGCTTGATAACATGCTTTGTCAATTTCATTCCTTTTTCTTTCTCACTTATCCATTCAGCTACTGGTATTTCCTGAGATGTCTCCCAAATAAAGTCTTTACACTTAAATTATTGATTAGGGGTCTGCTGTTGGGGGACAACCCAAACCAAGGCAATATTTTTATATGGATTCCCATCTCTCACAAAGAAAGGATGTTATGTGTGGGTTTAGCTCATTTCTTTCTTTGTGCTTTACATATATCTAAAATTGTAGTGGCAAAGTTATCTACATTGAACTTCCTCTGTTTTATTAATTTTTAAAAATTAGAAATGAAAAATATTGTCCAAAAATTATAATTATCACTGTATTTATTTGATGTAACAATACATTCCCCCCTACTATGGCTTTTGGGCACACTCAAAATTAAACATGGCGCTTACCCGCTTATCCCTCAGCAGACTTTCAGGCCAGCAAGGTTTGGACATCTCACAGCAAGAAAATCCTTGTTTTTAACAAAGATGCATTTGTTGGACAGCTCAGCAATTTAATGATCAATAAACATTTGGAGAACGTTTTCCTACTCTAGTTCATCATGCAACGATTTTGAGGGAACTCTTCTGGCTGCACAATACAAAAGTCCCTTCCACTTTAATTATAATCTCGATCTCAAAAATCATTGCATTTTTTAAAAATAAAGATCATTTTAATAAATTGGAAATAAAATAAAAGATCACTGTAAAGAAAAGTTAGTCCATTAGATGATGATTTTCTACATTTAAAAGAATAGATTAAGTCATCAGAATAGTTAACATTCTAGAATATGGTAAAGAAGTTTGGCTTTAAGCCATTTAAACTGACCACATGGGGCCTTTTGCTTTGAAGAGAAAGCACACAAATGAAGCTTATGACTTGTAAATGAATAAACAGCTTTCATTGTTGGCATGGACCAGGAAGTAACAGTTTACTTGGCAGTAAGTTTTTGAGAAACCAATCGGAGACTAACAGTTGCATTATTCAATATAAAAAGAATTTTCATAGAGAACAACATTCATCTATTTTCCTGCATTTGAAAACTTTCTTAGTTAAATAGCTCAGTTATATTTCCCTAGAGAAAAGCCTGCTGCTATGCAAACTTCGAGAGTCAGGCTTGCATTTCAAAATTCTTAAAAACAGCCCAAATGATGAAGATTAATCACTACCATTCAATGACAAGACAAAGGCGAGGCCAAGAAGAAAGTGGAAGGGAGATCATAAAGAAAATTGAAGGCAAACGGAAGCTCACAATCAGGCAACCTTCCCCACATCATATAGTGTTTCTTTCCCGACCACTTATTGTCTCTGTACACATGCCCCCTAATTTTCCAGCCAAAATGCAGATAGATAAGCAGTAGGAATAACACTAAAGACCCGAAACCCAAGCCTCGGAAATGCAAGATTTTCAGTGCCCTGTGCATGTCTTGAAAAAGTTAGTTTTTGAGCCTCCTGTATAAGGGTTGCACCTGGGAGAACTGAGGCTCCTGGGATCTCTGGGCAAAAGATTGTAGCTAACGTGTTTGGCAAATGAATATTCTTGGGGCATTTTGGACAGGTTGATGGGCAAAGCTAATTGTAGATAACTACGGGAGAGGAAAACAGAAATAGAAAACCCACGCAAAGTATAGGCGTCCACGATACAAACGGAACAAAACAAAAAACTCTCAAGACTGATGCCAATGCCACATACCAAAAGTTCCTCCAAAAAGATAAAAAATCTAAGAAAAAAAAAAGACTATAGAAGAAATTATGAGTGAATCCCTTTATAAATTACGAGCGATGAAAGCATTCTTAGTTCTTACTCAAAACCCAGAAGCCAGAAGAGATTAGCTTACTTATTAGACTATGTTAAAAAGCAACAACAAAATTTGCATGGCTAAAAATACAATAAGCAAAGGCATAAAACAAATGACAAACTGAGAAAAGCTTTTATAACTTTTGTCACAAAATAAAGGTTAATATCTTTACTAAAATCTATTTGTAAAATGCCAAGAGCAAAATAGAAAAAGGAAATGTAAATCGGGCTTTAAACATCTAAAAAGATGACTAAGCTCACTGACAATAACAGAAATGCAAATTAAAATACATTGAATGGCCATTTCTATTTCAAAGTTTAAGAGCACACTCTGTAGGCAAGGCTGAGAGGAATCAAGCACTCATAAAACACCGCTGGTGGGGAGGCAAGCTATAACTTCTATGGGAGGGAGTTTGTAAGATCTACTGAGATTACAGATGCATTTATTCCATGAGCCAGGAACGGCTCTTATTGGAATCTATCTAAAATCTCCTCCTGCACATTTATGAAATGACAGGCGCACGAGGTTATTGAGTGCAGTGTTATTTGTAGTAGTATGAGATCGGAAACAGCCCAAACATGCAAGATATAGGACTAGTTAAACTATGGCGCACTCATACCATGGAGTTCTACGCAGCCATAAATGTGGACCTATAAAGGTGTGGCCTCTGGGCTATTTTATTCAGTGACAAAGTGCAAGATGCAGAACTATGTATGCAGTAAGCTGTATTTTGAGCGATAAAGGGATGAAGGGTGAGAATACATCTACGTATTTGCTTCTATTTGCAGATGAATTGCTGGAAAGATAAATAAACAACTTATTAAAATGGTTGCTGCTAAGGAGTGGAAGGTGGAAGGGAAGAGAAACGTTAGCTTATCTCAGTTAACTTTTTCACATGGTTTATACTTGGAAACATAAATACCCTAACTCAGTATCAAATTGATAACATGGCCACATAGAGAGAAAATATATTTCAAGAGACTTTGGAACCCAGAGCTTGGACTGTGCATCCTCGGTGTCATTCCCTGTAATGTTGGGGATGGCGAGGAGAGCACTGAGGAAACAGAGGAAACAAAAGAAACTGTCATTGTCTGGATGAAAATATTTCAAGAGAGACAGGTTCCTGCAAACATTTGTGGGGCCTGGAGCAAGAGTACAATGGATGCCTACGTACTATATGTCTAAATGTTTCAAAGTTGTAAGTCAAGCTAGCAAACTGTTCAATGAAATGTTTCTCTCACTACTTTGTCAGATAGTCCTTAGTCAGTTCTGTACGTAGGCTCCTAGGACGCCTTGGGCTCCACACCACATCGTGGCAGGACAGAGGCTCGCTCCTTCCTTCTGGCTTTAGGGTGTGCCCCACACCATGCACGGACCCCCATGCACACATGCGAATACCCTAGTCTACATATTACAACTCTGTCCACCCCTTCCCAACATGGAACAATATTAGGCCATTCTTGGAGCCTAGCATGGTGCATAGGAGCTTGGGAGTCCTGGGGAAGATGTTTGCTCAGGCCCTGGACGCAGGCTTAGGTCCTTTTGGGTGGGAAATTCTATGATCTGGAGTCTCCAAAATGGGGTCTAGAAAGGGGAGGCACAGGCTCTGAGAGAGCTATCCTCCTGACCTCCCTGAGCCTCCTTGCCTGGATCTGTTGATGGAGAATATGGTAATATGATTTAGTATAGTATAAATTTTTTCCTTATTCACCTTATGTTTTCCATTTCCTTCATTTCAAATAAGCCCTAGTATTTCCCTGCCTCAGGGATGTTTGGCGGGCCAGAAAATATCAATTTGCTCATGTGAGGTAAGGTGATGGGGCAGAGTTGGAGAGGCAAGTGCTTTTAAGGACAACAAGAGAGAGTGGAGAGAGATTTGCTGTGGAATGGAAAATGGTTGGAAGTTGTACATGCTGGAGGAAAGAGGTCCCTTACAAAGAAGAGGAGATAGATATGTGCTCAGGTCACCATCTTGAACCCTCTGATGATAATTCTCAAGGCCGCTTAGAAGGTTAATGAAATATGGTTTTAGATTTGGACCATTTGATAATGGAACCCATCCTAATTAATAGGCAGTAGCTTAGAGACTTGATTCTAAAGAGAAGAAATGTATAACTGTCCATGATAGGAAGGTTTATGCTTTCAATGTGCTAAAATTTTGGCTATTTTAATTAGTACCATTATCTAATCTGATCACCGGTTTACCGTATTGGTAGGACGTGAGCTGCCACAGAGGCAGGGAAATATGAGAAGATTCTCTTCTTTTTCACGGAAAGTATCCCTGACGTAGATGGTCATACCTACCAAACAAATGACTCTCATTTCCCTCGCTGTCATCCAGTCCTTCCCACTTTTTACATGAGGGATGATGTCTGGTAAGTATGTGAGGAGCATATATCTCATTACATAATATCACAGAGTTGTGTTGTTCAGTGTGTGGCCTCATAGCAATTTGTGGACTGATGCTGGTCCACAGATTGCAGTGAATACTGCCAACAAGTAGAGTAATTGAGAATAAAAGCCTTAGAAGCATAGGAAAAGTAACAACATGGATGAACCTTGAAAACACATTAAATGAAATTAGCTAGTCACAAAAGGACAAATATTATATAGTTCCATTGATATGAAGTACATAAAACAGGCAAATCTATAAAGTCAGAAGGTAAAATGGCGGGATGATGCCAGAAGAGGGAGGAACGGGGAGTTGGTGTTCAACGAGTACAGAGTTTCTGCTCGAGAAGATGAAAAGTTCAGGGAATCGATAGTGATGATCGTTGCACCACTTTGTGATTGTACGTAGTGCTGGTAAACGGCATACTTAAAAATGGTTAAAGTGGTAAATTTTATGTTATATATATTTTACCACAAGAATTATAGAATAATTTTATGTTTACTGAATCTAATAATAAAAAAAAAATTAGGTCTTGTATCTTGCTTGTCGGTAGGTTTTTTCCCTACGTATTCTAGGGATTCATTTTTACTGGATTTGTACAAAAGTATTGGCCCATAACAAACTAAACTTAAATACAAACAAAACCAACCTGATCTTTCATCACAGACACATTGAGATGTGCTGTGCTATGAGCTAAATATTGTCTCCCCCAAGTTCATATGTTGAACCCCTAACCTGCAGTTTGGCTATATTTGGATAAGGAAGTCATTAAGGTTGGATGACATCATAAAGGTGGTGCCCTGATCCAATAGGATTAGGGTCCTTATGAGAGGATTATAAAGAGAGCTTGATCGCATGCGCTCGCTCGCTCTCTCTCTCTCTCTCTCTCTCTCTCTCTCTCTCTCTCTCTCTTTCTCTTTCTCTCTCTGCCATGTAAAGATACAGAAAGAAGATAGGTCCTCACCACAAACTGGATTGACCTGCACCTGGATCTTAAACTTCCCAGTCTTTAGAACTGTGAGAAAAGAACATTCTGTTGTTTAAACCATCCAGTTTGTGGTATTTTCTTATGGCAGCCGAAACTGATTAATACGCACTGGCTTAGAGAATGAGTGTGAAATCACTGCTGCTGACCTGTGATCTGCCTTCAACTTAAGAAAGCCATGTTGGTGATAGCGTGCAGGAGAAAAAAAGAGCAGCTCGGTTCTGCAAGATTGAAAAAAAGAAGTGTCTGAAGTGTTTTGATGACATCCTGCATCTTAACTTTAGCTTTCAGGGGAGAAATATACTAGGATAAATTGAGTATATTCACAATGTTTTAAATAAATAAGGAGAAGTGTGCTATTGAATAATGTCGATGCTCACTACAAGATGTTAACAAATCTCCGATTTTTACAAGGCTTGTGACCCTTACTTGAACCAGTGTTTATAGAGGTTGAAATAGAGCACTTTTATTTAGTCTGAATGGAAAGCAAAATTATTATTAAAAAATTGGCTGCAATTCTAGGATAAGACCATATGCTATTATCCATCACAATGAAAGAAGAGAAGAACCACTTATATTTTGATCAAAAGACTCGGGGCACTAAGAAGCAATTTAATCTAACTCCATACTTCTGTGTTTGTTATAAAATTGAATGTGAAAGTTTCTTCTTTTGGGTTCATTTTATAGTGACACATTCAAACTCTAGAAAAGTGGGACCCTGATGGCCCAGGGAAATAAAAATGTGTAGTCCTTTGTCTGTGAGGGTGCCATGAAAGCATACATCCTGAGTTGGTCTAAGGTTTGGGGTTTTGTTTATCAGTTTTTCCTTCTAGCTCGATCTTCCCTGTGGCCTGTCACAAGCATTCATAAGACAGTCTCTAGGATCAAGGGTAGAGTCTGCAGACAAGAGATAAAGCAATCATTTCACCGCTGCATAACATTCTGTTGTATATTTGTATCTATTATGATTTATGTATCTAATCTACCATGATGGATGTCTGGACTAATTCCTTTACTTATTGTTAATACAAGTTTGATTCTATTTATATGATCATAAATGTCTCCCAGAATACATGTACAAGAATTTTCCAGGATATAGTCCCAGAAGTAGAATAAATTGGTCGTGGTACATATATGCATGTTTATTTTTATTAAAGAGTCTACAGCCCGAACGAACCCGATCTTATCTGATCTTGGAAGCTAAGCAGGGTCAGGCGTGGTTAGTACTTGGATGGGAGACTACCTCGGAAGACCAGGTGCTGTAGGTGTAAAAAATAAAAAATAAGGGATCATAAGCTGACAAGGTCCTTGCAATCTGTGAGGTCAACCAAGGGTTGCCTCGCCTAAAAAAAAAATTTAAAAAAATATTTTTAATATAGAATGCCAGTCTTCTAAGTGGATAGTCAAATGATAAGTAATTCTTTTAATCAAGCTGTAAATTATTTTGGATTTTCTTTTGAATAATAACGGATTTTTTCATTCCTAGATTTTTAAATTGTTTGCTTACCTTCCTGCACTAGCTAAGGACCTGCAATACAATGTTGAAGAAGTAATGATGGGCTCTCTTGTGTTGTTCCTGATAGCAAAGGAGATACTTGCAACATTTTGCCGTAAGTGTGATGTTTGCTGTAGATTTGTTTTCTATAGAGGTCTATTATCAGGACAAAGAAGTTTCTATTCTTAGTTTGCTAAATATTTTCTTACTCTTATAAACCATAGCTTTATAATTTATATATATGATGGATACTTAATATCAACATTTTCAACCATAGAGGAAAAAAAACATAGAGTAATACAAAGGATAATTTAAAAAAACCACTTAACTAACTCCCTAGCAACAAAATAATGTTATTAACATTTTTTTCATATTTTACTTTCTAGTATTAAAAATTTTAAATATATAGAAAAGTAGAGAGAATAGCACAATGAACACTTATATACTGGTACATCATTCGATTTGATTGGAATTTTGACATGTTAGTTTCATTTGTTTTTTAATTCTGAAGCGATTTAAGATATTATGATATTTTACACTTTTAAAATATTTATTTTGTTATCCAACTCTTAAAAATAATGATATTTCCTATAAGGCCACAATACCATAATCAATTTTGGTAAGATTCACAACATTTCTTTAATATAATCCAAAAATTGTCAACAAGTAAATTTTTTTCTTGAGAGACATGTGTAAAAAAAATCTTACTCTTTTTATATTTAAAGCACAGATATACCTATAGTATAAAAACAGATATATCGTATATCTGTGGGTTTAAATTTTCTTTTTGAAGGTAGTTAGGAAAAAAAGTCTAAAAATATTCCTTGGAAGAGGTGATAATGAAAAAATGATTGAGATACACTGACAAAAATCTAATACGTAGTCCATATCCAAATTTTCTCAATTTCCCTCAAAAGATTCATTCAGCTAATACTTATATATGCTAGATAGAACACTTTACTAATAATATGTATTGCAAATATTTTCTTTTATATGTCTTTTCTTGACTTTTTTTATAATGATGTATCTTGTAGAAAAATTAATTTTGATAAAATCTAATTTACCAACTTTTTATTATGGTTTATTCTTTTTGTATCCCATTGAAAAAACATTTGTTCACTCTGAGCTGACAAATACTTGGTCCTATATTTTCTTCTAAAAGTATTATAATTTAGTTTTTACATTTAGGTATACAATCCATTTAAAGTTAATATTTGCATATGATGTGAGGTAAGGGTCAAGCTTTATATTTCTCAATTGGTTATCAAGTTGTTATAGCGTCATTTGTTGAAAAGACTTTCTTTTTTCCCCTTGAACTGGCATTTTGTTGGAAAGTAGTTGACATATACATGTGGGCTAATAATACTTGTATTCTCTATTTTGTTCTATTGATCCATATGTCTATCATTATGTAAACATCACACTGTTTTGACTATTGTAGCTTTATAGCAAGTTTTGAAATTAGGAAGCATGATTCCTCTAATTTTATTTTCATAATTGTTACAGCTATCATAAATCCTAAGCATTTCCTTATAAACTTTAGAATCAACTTATCAATTTCTGCAAGAAATATTGCTGAGATTTTGATTAGTATTATTATGTTGAATTTATAGTTTTATTTGGTGGAAATTTGAGGTCTTAATAATATTGAGTCTTCCATATTCAAAACATGGAATATGTTCTACTTGTACTCTAATTTTGTCTTTGGTGTAACTAACCAACCAACCAACAAACAAACAAATACCAGTATATTTTTATTCGACTTGTGGCAAAGATGTGCATTTTATGTGAGTCTGTCTAGTTCTGAAAATTCTAGAGGACTTCTCCTTGAGGGCCAGCAAAGCACCAGTGCTGGACATTCTCTTCCATCGTCTACTCTAAATTATATGTTGGCAGCTTGGAACCAAGAAATGATCAGAGTTAAAGATTTATACCTACACTGCACGCTGGCTTAAGATTTCCTTTCAACAAACATTGGAGATTCAATTAAAAGAATTTCGAATGTCGTAAAGAAGCCCCTTAGAACTAATCTTACTAAGAAATATTTATTCTGCCCTCTTTATAAAATAATGCTGTGAAATACCTACTCTTAGTGTAGCAGGTGATGAGAAATGTACAGTGTCTGTGTATGATCACATTGCTTGAGTAGGGTTGGCATATTATAGTTGAAAACTGTGGTGTATATAAAATACTGGTTTTTTTTTTTTTTTTTCTGGCACCTTTATTCCTGATATGAGCATCATATCCGTTTGGTGGTATAAAATAGAATCTCAGTTACTTTGGATGTTCTCCATTTTTTCTTGTTGTGGTTGTGTATTATTTTAGTGGGAGAGGGGGGGACTACATGGTGGTAAAGATACTAATGGGGAAAGGGAATATGATCTTCCATGTTACCAGCTGTTCTTGCTGGCCTCTGCTGAGATGGACTTGTGTCCTCTTGGTCTTTAGTCGTCGGTCTATGTTGGCTGCTGCATGCAGGATTCCCCATCTCTACTTCATAGACTTCTCAGGGGCCCTAGATCTCAATGTCATGTCTCAGCTGCTCTTGGTTGAATAGAGATTGTTTTATTGTTCTTGCAACATCTGCCCAGACATCCCATATAGTGCTTCTTACTCTGGAACATCGTCATTTTACAAGGTTCTACATGGGAAAACAGGAGGAGGTCACCTTTGCTCTCAGACTCCCTAAACCGATGTTGTAGTTTTTATTTTCCTCTTTCCTCCAGTTGTCCCTCTGGGAGGGGCAAGCATAGGACTTAGAGACTGTCCCCCTTTCAGAGAACACATCCATCCCCCATACACAAGCTGTATTTACATCCCTACTGATTTGTCCTTTATTTACATTCCAGGGAATCTTTTGTTTAAAACTATTTTTTTTTTCATTGAAGTATAATTTACATAAGTTAAAACACACAGATCATAAGTATACAGTTCAATACGATCTGGCCAATGTTTGCAACTGTGTAACTCACACCTATATTAACTCACACCCCCAGAAAGTTCCCTCATGCCACTTTCCAGTCACCTCTCATCTCCAACCATTTTTTTGTTTTTATCAGTCTATATTAGTTTTAACCTGACTTGGAGCATTATCTCAATGAAGTCATGTAGTACATATTCTTGTTTTGGGCTATTTTTCACTCACATCAGACCTTTGAGATCTCAGGAGTATTTTTAGTTCACTCTTAAATCTTCATGTACATATTCCTTGAGCCCTTCAAAACCTAAGACTGTATAGCCACAAAGCCTGAAATTTTGAAATTCAAAAGCTTTTCCTGTGGTCTTTAGCTTTGACCAAATTTCACCTATTTAAGCAGGGAAAGTTCAAGAACCAAGAAATATGGATGGAATTTGCCAATAGTTCCAAGAATTATTCCATCACAGAGTTGAGAGCAGAGTCAGGGTTTCATTGCAGAGCTCTCTGACCCTGGAGCATCTGCTCTTAACAACAAGCCCACGAGTTTTTCTGGAAGATTTAAAGAATTGGTTATTGAGAAGAGGAAGGCCAATGGAGAGTTATTTTGAAAAATGAGTTGCTGTCCGGTGCCCCATACTAGAGATAAGTGGTGAAAAAACATTCTGGAGCAAAGCCTTAGGCTGATAAGCTAGTATTGGCATAACTCAATGAGCACTAAATAACAACAACAACAACAACAACAACAACAAAATTAAGATTTAGTAGTGAAGGTTCTTGCTGGTGAGATTAATCTTTCTGAAAAGTATCCTCCATTGAAATTAAAAAGTTGAATTTAGAAGAAGCATGGAGAAGAAAATAAGTGCCTTTCCCTGTCAAGTGCCTTTTCCCTCATGGTTTGTTGAATTAGTTGAATTGGGCTCTGCCATTAACTAGTTGTGTAGCTTTGGGCAAGTGACATCACTTTTCTGAGCCTCAGTTCCTGCAGTGCTAAATGAGAGGATTATGATAAATGGTCACTATGCTTCCTTCTAACGCAAAATCACAGTCAATTAATGTTTGTAGTGCCCAATAAATGAATAAAATCAGTGTTTGTATAACCCAAAGATCCTTGCCAAAGATGCAAGATGTGCTAGCTGGGTGAACCACATGGGGGTCACTATTATGTCTTCCCTTCCCATGAAGAATAGCATTTTTATTCTCTGGATCTACCATACGAGCATGAAATGAAAAGGGATGAAAATGGCTTCAACATGTTTTTGTGTTTTTATTAGGTAATACTAGCTCTGGAGAGAAATAAATGGAGCGATAGTCATCTTGTCTGTAAGCATGATAATGGAACTTTTAAAATAAATTCAATTTTGTGGATAGCAAAAAAAAAAAAAAGTAGTTTGCGGTGGTATGGAATGGTCCAATTCTCCCAAGGGACAAGGATGCATCCTAGCTTGATTTTGAGATTACATAAATGAGAATATCATGGCTTTAAAAGCTGTAGAATAGTCAATCTATACCCAGAACTACTATACTGTATTTTAGAACATTTTACACGTACCGTATTATTATATTACAATAAATCTGAAAGGTAAGGTTGGTGTGTTATTGTGCCCAGAGAAGTTAGGTAACTCATCCAAGATCAGAAAACTAATTAGTGGAAAGTTTCAACTATTACATGCGGCAGTTTACTTGGATATCATTTCAAGGCTGATTTTTTATATGCCTTACTATTTCTGAATTTAGCTTATAATTTTTGTCCATTTTGTTTATTTGATTTTGTTTGACAGAAGTATTTGTTCTACTGTTAATTTGGGTGGAAATTATCAAAGTTTAAAAATCTATGAAAAGAAGTTTAGTGAGGAAAGAAATGGTTTTGCTCTATGGAGTCCAAAAAAACGGCTGAATCAATTTATGCTGAAATCCTACTTTTGGCATTCTGAAGAAGGACACGAATAATAGATGGCAATGGTTAAAAATTCATGATTCCCTGAGATTCTATAGGGATGTGGGAAAAGAATGTACTGAGATAGTCTTTAAAGTTTCTGGATTTTCATTCAGGCCAGTACTTCACTCCCTGTTTATGTATTTTCATGATGTACTCCGTTTGTGAAGAGTTTTTCTCCAAGGAGGATCACCAAAGTACAGTGATGGTGAGGCATATGACGGGCTGTACTCTCCACAAGGAAGAACTCCCTACCTGCGTCTTTTGTTCTGACACTTAAGGGCAGCATGAGCAGCCAGATCCTCACTCCAGGAGTCTCTTCTCAGCTATTGTCAATAGGAACAATCCCGAGCTTTCAAAATGAAGGCCAGTTCAGAGGCACCTGACAGAACCAACCCCTCCTTATGGTATGCCAGCAGGTGAGCCTTCTCTGATATAGCATAAAAATCAGTCCTGAGCAACTCATCTAAAATAATTTGCAATAATAAAATAGCACCCAAATCGCCTTATGGAAACATGAATTTCTAAGACAGACATTATCCTAGGCCTGTGTGGATAGCTTTGGAGAAGACTGGACTAGTTATTTTAATAGAGTAAAAACAGCTCTTCTGCATTTGGGAGTGTAGGCTTCTGAAAGAGACAAGATCAGCAGAGTAACTCGGGGTTCTGGTTCAGAAACTACAAGATTTTCCATCATTGTCATTGTTCTTATTACACCTCCCCGAGGTGGAGACCAGAGTGAAACTACTTCTCAGCATCAAACAAATGCACTGACAAGTCAATACAGAAGAGAGGGAAAACCATGGATTAATTAATATGGCCAGAGGAGAATTCCTTACAATTTATTTCAAAACCAGTATCTAAAGGATTTCATGAGACAAAGAATTTTCTATAAAGTATTATTTTCGGGGCCTTTTTTGTTATAATCTTAGTATAATACGAAATAAATTCTTTCGGCTATGATCTGCTTGGGAAAATAGTGAATGGACAATGGGAGAGAACACTGATATTAACCCTTTGGTATCATACTAAAAACTGAATTTAGAAATTAGAAGATCTGGATCTGTTACAAATTCAGTGGATCTCAAACTTTAGTGGTTCATAAATAATCACTTGGAAAGCTTGTTAAAACACAGATTCCTCAATCCCATCCCTACAGATTCTGATTCACTAGGTCTGGGGTGGGGCCTGAGAGTCTGCATTTCTAACAGGCTCCCAGGTGATGCTGATGAGGCTGGTCTAGGGGCCATACTCTCAGACTAGACGCTCCTCTTTTCAGGAGGCGTCTACTATGTTAGATGATGACTCAGGTCTCTCCTGGCCCCATAAAACTTCCTGAGTTTCAGTTTTGCCCTGCTGAAAGTGTCTGTAATTTTTCTTTCTAATGGGCATGGCTAATGGTAAGGCATAAATTAAATCACAGAGGAAGCAGCTGTCTTAGGGAAAATTGGTTGCTGTTAAGGTATTAGCCATTAGCAACAGGTGCCTACTTAAATATTTTACATTCAGTTTTATGTTTGCATCTCTTAAGTGCAATGACAAAATCCCTCTGGGAGGCTTGAGTTTGACTCTTAACTCTGCAACATACTGCTCCCATGACCTTAACTTTTTTTATTTTTCTCATCTGTAAAATGGAGAAACCAATTCCGTGTTCTTCATATATTGGTGGTTCCTGGAATATGCACATGAAAGTACCTTGTTGGTTGCAAGTGTAAGGAATGATTGTGTGCAAGGCGTAGTAACTGAGACAATCACAAGAGACGCTGAGTCAGCTTCAGGATGATTCGTTAGTGGTAGTGGCTTCCTACAAGCAGCAGGGATCATTGCTCCAGCTCTGCGTGTTGTCTGTCCACAGGAATGTCTGTTATACACTTTGTAATGCCTGGCACTGAAAGAAGAAATCCGAAACTGATAAATAACTATGAGTCCGGGAAGCAGAACCACTATGAATATTATGAAAATAGAAATTTATTATAAGAATTAGATCTTGGCCGTGGAGGAGGAGCTAGGGAAGCAGATGTTGGACAATGGGAACTGGGAGCTGAAGGGTCAGGGGAAGGTCACTAACCAGCCCTGGCTTCAGCGAATGACTCAGAGCTTCCAAGGAAACCCTGGGGCGCTTGGTGCATCAGTGGCTGTAGTTGGACCACAAAGAGGAGCTGGTAGAGTTGCCCTGGGAAGCTGTTGGTTCTTTGTAGCCACAGCTTCTGAAGTCACAGAGAGGCGTATGTCGGTGGGCCTGGGATCGCTGTTGGTCAACAAGGGCTACAGAGCTGGAGGTGGAGGTGAGGACCGGCGGGAACCTGACACCTCTGCATCTGTGTCTTGCCGCTTCTAACCAATTATGCCCTCACAGCACGGAGCACAATGGGCGTTGCTTTCTTCCGCCTGCCAAATCTCGTACGACTTGTACCTTAGGCCTACTCAAACTCAGAAGCACTCAGGAAAAGAAATTCTGGAAAGCTTAATTATCCGCACAAAAAGTTGATGACAAAACAGTCCAGCACGACATCTGATGCATTGCCGAAGCACATATTGACTGAATAAGAAGATATCTCATTATCCAAAGGGACAAGTCATCCATCTTTAGAAGAGATATAAAACAACACTATATTTCAAGAATAAGGTATATTCAATCCCTTGAATAATAAATCGTACTAGTTTAAACATCTTTAGAATACAATGTATATGTTAAAAGTATGTATGAGATTTTATTTGTCTGGGTGTGCACACATACACGACCACAAAATAAAAGCGATCTCCATACGTAACCAATAGATGGTCATAGGACTCTCATTTATACAAGGTGCTCCAGCAGGTTTTGGAGGCAAGGGAACCCAGCATGTGCTAATAGAAGCAGGATAAGCACTGCATCCGGGTCCTAGACAGTAGTTACTCGGTGGGTAAGGCAGAAAGGGTAAAAAATATATTGTGCATGTGCAGTCAATCCTCATTATTTGTGGATTCCTTATTTTCGAATTCATGTACTTGCTAAAACTTATTCGTAAACCCAAAATCAGTACTCACAGCACTTTCACAGCCATTCTCTGACGTGCACAGAGAAGCCAAAAATTTGAGTCACCTGACACACTTTGAGGTCGACACTCTACTTTCTTGTTTCAGCTTTTATAATGAAAACAAGTGTTCTTTCTATGGTCTGTTTAGTACCGCATTTTTCACACTTTTGTGCTCTGCATTTGCAATTGTTGAAAATGGCCCCCAAGTGTAGTACTGCAGGGTTGTCTAATGTTCCTCAGTGTGGGAAGGCTGCCCTGTGTCATTAGGAGAAAATACATGTGTTGGATTATGGTGCTGTTGGCCGTGAGTTCAATGTTAACGAACCAACTATATGTACTAGTAAGGTGTCTTCAAACAGAAACACACATAAAACAAGGTTAAATGTTGATCAGTTGATGAAAATATTGTGACTAGAGGCTTTCAAGAACCTAACTGTGTTTCCTCTGGGGGCGATGGTTCCGTATTCACTGATACAGTATTGAAGTATTCATGGTGACTTTACAGGCCATAAGTACTGTGAATAACGAGAATCAACTGTACCATAAAAGGAAGGATAGATTACTTTCTGTCTCTCAGAAAGGCTAGATATAATGAGGGAAGGCAGATCTCAATCTGTCATCATTTGTTTGATATCTGAAATTATATTCTTAGTTTAGTGCTTTGCCAGCCCTTTGCAATATAATTGCAATTTATTGGGTAATTGCCCTTTAAACCTTATCAGCTAATTACACTTTACTATGAAAGGACCTCAGTAATTTTCCTGAGATCAACTTATTATGTGAATTGATATGCAGAAAGACAGTTTGAAGTGGGCTAGTTAAAGCAGGCGGAGAGAAGAGTCCAAATAAATGGGGAACAGTTACTGCAAGAGAAACTGGAGGTCCACAGACGAGGTTGTCTTTGTTTTAAAATTTCATATCCTAGCTTTATTGGTGAATATTTTATTCTCCCCTATCTACTAACAGACTCCTTAAAAAGCAGGTATGAAAAGGTCTTGAATATTTGAAAGATTTCTATATATTCTTTTTAAGAAAATTATTTTTCAGCCAATATTTGCTTACATGATCTGCATAATATCCAAATATTTGGCACTCTCTTGATCTAGGTCAGCCTGCTCTGATGTCTGAAAACATCTGTTTGGGATTGTACACACTGGAACAGCCATGAAAACATTGTACTTCAGATACCAGAGATATAATGTTCTGCCCTTCACAGAGAAGAATATTGAGGAAAACAGAGAAGAAATATCAGATTTGGGACCATTTTCTCTGTTTTTTTCTTCCTCATTTTCCTTCCCCCATTCTACCACTGCTTTTCTTTAGAAAATAGTATTTCAAATCTTCCAATATGCCATTTGCTCATTTATCTGGGTCTTGCAAAGCAGGCCCCTAATCACTGACATCTGCTTCTTTACATCCTTGTCAACCTCTTAGCTGCTCTTCGTTCTTCAGCTATCGACTTAGATGTCCCATCATTCAGACTTTCTAGGTTCCCTAGATGTTCACTAGGTATGACACTGTGCACTTGTCACGCAATAGCTTCATGTGCTGCTTGTGCATATCTGACATGACAGCATTCGTCACACGGATTAAAATGCTCTGCTTACTCTCCGAGTTCCTTGCTAGGCTACAGCCTTAATGAAGATTTGGGAAAGAGTTATCTCGCTTAGTTTTGTAATCAGTAGTCACATGTAGGCATGGCGTACATTATGGTTGGGTAGATAAATAACTAGCATGTCTCTTCGAATTTTAAGTCAGAATTAAAAGAAAAATTTCATATGAGATTTTCTACCCCCACCCCCGACAAGAACCTCTGAAGATCATTAATCTGTTCCCATACATTGAGTCTGTGCATGTTAATTTAACCACCATAACTGTATTTAGCAGTCACCTATAGCTTTGTAATGAAAGATCACAAAATCTGACTGGCATACTAACTAGCATTTATTTTGCTCATGGGTCTGTGAGTCAGCTGGGGAAGCTCTGCTTTATGCTTTTGTTCTGAGAGTTGGCCAGGGTGGATTTTTTCTTGTGCTTCATTTTGGGACCCTAGTTAAGCGGTTAGCAGTTATACGGGAGAACTCTGCTCATGGCAGTGGCAAAGGCATGCTCAATCATGTGAGCACATTTCAAGCTTCTGCTCGTTTCATGTGTACTAACATCTTGCTGGTTAAAACAAAGTTGGGGGAAGGTGTGCACAATGAGAGCTATTCTACCCCTCTGGGCAAATGCTGTTAAGTTCCTCTCTTCTGGAGGAAGGGCATAGACAAAGTTTTCCAGGCTAATCATTTTGCCTTATTTCTTAGGAGAGTATGAAAGAGGAACTCAGATGTTTTACAATGGTCTCGAGATTTGGTGGTCCATGTTCTCCCTGAAAATAGTCAAGACATCTCTCCTCTCTGGGTAAGGCCCTTCCAAAGAAATAGAGTCATTAAAATACAAAAACAATAAGAGACTGCTTTATTTTTTTATTTTTGATTTTTTTCAAATTTTTAAGAGTTTATCGAGCCACACGGATGACATATGCCAAGGAGCAAGATCTTAAATGCTTCAATGAAGGACTGGTTTAGATCGAGAACACCCTTTACAAATAGCTCATCAAACCATTTAATTCTGATGATGACTGGCATTCTGTGGAGATGAACAGTGGGCCTTGCCATGGCCATGATGATGCCAACAGCAGTGCTTGGCAAAGGATTTCTGAGATTGCTGGGAGATCGATGGCATTAATGCCCATCAGGGATAATTTCTTCTATGGATTTTATTGTTTATTTTCTACATTTAAATATAAATTTAAATACATTTATCCTATCTTTTATTTTAATATATTTACCAGAATCTATTTCTAGAATAACTATTCCACTGTATTGCTTTTTTGCATATCTCTTTATTAATTTGACTATAGTGGTTTTATAATTTGTTTGATATCTAAGATAAGCTCTCCCACATATATTCCAATCTTCTCTTTAATCATTTTTTTGAGTGTTTAGACTTATAGAGATTTTAACATATATGTACTTACAAATTCAAAGTAAATTGAAATACAGTGTTGGAAGAGAGCTCCATGGATACACCCTGGACCACCAGAAAGATGAATAAGTGGGTCCTAGAGCTAAGGAAGTCTGAAATATCACTAGAGGCAAAAATGACAAAACTGAAGCTGTCTTACTTTGCGTACATCATGAGAAGGCAGGGAGGGTTCTTTGGAAAAGACAATAATGCTGGGAAAAACAGGTGGCAGGAAAGAGGAAGACCAAAAACGAGATGGACTGACTCCATAAAAGAAGCCATAGACAAGAGCTGAGCGAGGCCATTGAGGGCAAGACATGGTGAACGTCATTCATTGATAGGGTTGCCAGGAGTTGAAGCCAACTCAAAGGCATGTAATAACCATACACACACTTAAAACCATTGGGATTATAATTAATATTTCACTGAATTATATATTTATATTAGGTAAACATCTTCCTATGATACTGTCTTTCTATTGAAGAATATGTATACGTTTCTGTTTGTTTAAATATTGTTTTACTTCAGTATGAGTTTGGACTGAGAGAAGGCCAGTATGGCTGGGCAAAGAGCCTGGGTGGAAAGGAGAGGACTGTCAGTCATAACCTGCAGGTCATTCTTGCTCTTCAAGAAGACTTTATTGAAGATTCATTATCTTTTGATGTTACATTTTCTTTCTCAGAGGATATTATTTTATCTCCCTTATTTTCAAGTTCTTGAGGAAGCTACTATGTATTTCTTCCTGCAAAAGAACTCTTGTTTTCATAACTTGTTAAAGATTGTCATTGGATAGATACAGAAAGTAGAATGGTGGTTGCCGGGGGCCAAGGGGACAAGAGAATGAGGAGTCAGTGTTCAATAGATACAGATATTTGTAAAATCTGGAATTCTTTTTTTTTTTTTTAGGTTATTTTATTTCTTAATTAATTAATTAATTAATTGAGTGAATTTAAATTAGTTTAAGTATACAGTACATTGATTAGGCATCTATATAGTTTTAGTTTGTAAAGCAGTCCCCAGTGCCCTCCCTCCTGACCCTCCAGGTAGCCAACATATTAATGCTAAGTGCATTCCCTATGTTATGCTCCCCGTCCCGTGACCATCCGTCGGCTACTAATTTTACTTCTTTAACCCTTCACCCTATTTTCCCAGCCCACCAAATCCTCATTCCCTCTGTCTGTCACCAAATTGTCCACTATATTTGTGAGTCTGTTTTTGATTAGTTTGTTCTTTTTATTCCTTAGATTCCACATATAAGTGAAATCATATAGTATTTATCTTTCTCTGTCTGACTTAAATGCCTTCTTGGTCCATCCAAGCAATATGTTTTTCCATCCCCTTCCTTTTAGTCTGTGTGTGTCTTTTAATCTGAAGTGAGTCTCTTATAGGCAACATGCAGGGGTCTTGTTTTCCTTTCCATTCATTCACTCTATCTTTTAGTTGGAGCACTTAATTCTTTTCCATTTGAGATACTTATTGATAGGAATGTAGTTGTTACCATTCTTCATTCCTGTTTTTGGTACATGTTTTTTCTTCTTAAAGAAGTCTCTCCAACATTTCCTGTAATTCTGTCTTGGTGGTGATAAATTCCTTTAGCTCATTTTTGTCTGGGAAGTTCTTTATCTGTCCTTCAACTCTAAATGATAGCTTTGCTGGACAATCTATTTTTGTTTGTAGATAGATCCTGGGTCTTCATCCTGTCGAATATTTTTTGGCAAGCCCTTCTGTCTTGCATAGTTTCCTTTGAGAAATCAGCTGTCAGTCTTTTCGGGGTTCCCTTGTAGGTAATTATTTTTCTCTTGCTGCTTTTAATATTCTTTGTATTTAACCTTTGGCATTTTAACTATGATGCGTCTTGGTGTAGGTCTCTTTGGATCCCTGGTTTTTTTAATTCTCTGAGCTTCCTGGGGTTTTATGTCCATTTCCTTCACCAGGTCACGGAAGTTTTCCATCATTATTTCTTCAAATAGCAGTTCAACATCTTGATTTTCTTCAGTTACACCGATCAGACGGATATTTGGACCCTTATTGTGTCCCATATACTCCTTAAATTATTTTTATAGTCTTGGCATCTTATCTCTTGCCATTCTGATTGAGTGTCCTTGGCTTTCCCATCCTCTATGTAAGGCATTTGATTCTTTTCTTTATTCACTTTGTTTATCCCATTTAATATACTTCTCACCTCAGATAATGTGTTCTTCATTTCAGACTGGTTCCCTTTTATAATTTCTATTTCCATTTTTATGTTTTTTATCTCTTTCTTGAAGTTCTCACTGAATTCACCTACATGTCTCGTAAGTTCATTGAGCGTCTTTATAACCTGTGTTTTGAACTCGGCATTTGTTAGATTGCTTGACTCTGTTGTTTCTGGATCTCTGTTTCCTCTTATGGTTTCTGCTTCTTTGTCTTCTCATTTTGGCTGCCTTTCCGTGTCTGTATCTATGTACTAAGCAAAGGTCCTAAGTCTCTCGGTCTTATTAGTGAGGATTTTTGTAGTAGGTGTCCACAGGCACAGTCTTGAGAAGGGTTCAGCTGCAGGTCAAGTTTAGCCCCAGCCTGTGCCCCTCCGGGGCCACCTGTTAAGATTCAGCAAGCAATCGACAGATGCTGTGCTTATAGTTGCCTCAAGCGGCTACACCAGAAACAGAGGCCAGATGCTTGCAGTGTGAGTCTCAGCAAGGAGCACCTGACTGGCCGAGGATACACCTGGATGTGGCTTGGGTGGGGCCGCGAGTTTGGGTAGGCGGGCTTTCAGCAGAGCGACCTCTGTTATCCAGTTTGATGACTTCAAGGCTATGGCAGCCCTGTGTCTGCGCACTGGTAAGGGGGAGGGCTCAACAGGGAACGATGGATACCGCCGGCACTTCTGTACAGAGCAAGTGTTGCCTCGCCCTCACTCCGACAGTGCCTCCCTGTAAGTCCTTGGTGCCCCCTGGGCGCAGCCAAATCGACACTGGCGCTCAGAGCGAGCAGATCCGTCACCGTGGAAATCCGCTCGCGGACGCGGCCCCTTTAAGAGGCGTCTGCCGCTGCCGCAGCCTCTATCTCAGCAGCTCGGGACCGGGCAGCCCCGCATCTTCGCCCCGTCCTGACTTCTGCCATTGCAGAGTGCTTTCTTGGATTTCTCCCTGGTTGTATGGCTTGTTCGTCTAGATCCCAGGCGATTTTCTCTTGCTGCTGCTCCTTGTTTCCGTCCCACCTTTGATTTGGTCGCCAGAGGGATGAACAGAGCCTCTATCATCTACGCCATTTTTCAAAATCTGAAGTCCTTACCATGGCTCAGAAAGCCTTCACGATACTCCTCTGACTCCATCTCCTACTTCCTCACTCTTACTCATTTTGCTTAAGTCATCTCGTCACCCTTATTGTACCAAAACATACCCGGTGTGTTGCAGACTAATTAATGTCTTGGTATTTTGTTTTCCTCTAAAACTCTCTCCCTTAGGTATCCGCAGGGCTCCACTCCACCCTTCTAGGAAGTCAGAACTACCTTTCCAGATTGCATTTTCTAAAGTAAAACCTTGCCCCGGTTACTTTTGATTCCTTTCTCTTTTTTTCCTCCCTGTCTCCAGACTAGACTATAAGCCACGTAAGAGAGGACTTTTCGCCCATATCTGGAGCAGTGCATGGTACATAATAACTGCTGAATAAATGACTGTGAAAGGGTAACCAAATGAAGAGGCAGATGCAGGTTCGGCTGGGGAAGGAGGGACAAACAACTATTTTATTCCTTGGAAAAGACTTCAAACACAAAGCAGGCTATCAGGAACTACCAGAGTTGGGGAAAAAGGAAATGCGACATGAGCCAGGAAGCAGGGGAGATGGTTCATATGTATGAGATACTGAACATCACCTGGGAAAAAACTCAGCTCAGAAAACAAAGCTTTACGTTGAATATAAGCTGAGACGTTGAATCGACTCCTGACTGTTTTTTTTGGGTTTTACCAAACATCTCAGTGTACTTTTAATTCGACTGACATGTTGCTAAGACGTGTGTTATGTGTGTGCGCGCGCGTACATGTTGGTTTGGTTTTTCTTAGCTCGAACATAAGATTTAATTATGAACTTGGTCTTCAGAATAACCCCTTTCCATGTAGTCTGAAAATTGATTTTATAATGGAAGCCTGAGCAGAAAAACGTGGCTGGTGAAACTTAGATCAAAACAAATCCCTCTGTTTCCTATTATTCACAAGTGACGCTTTCTAATTTTATGCTGAGAGGGGGAACGCGAGGGCGGGGGCGGGACCTGGAGCGAATTTAAGCCCGTGGCGAAAAATAGGAGTAATAAGTCGAGAATGAAATGAGTGAAATATATAAAGCCTATAAAATATGCACACTCTTATAGATAAAAGTTACAGCTTTATAGAAAATAGATTTTTTTTCCACTTTAAAATATCACATACGCTTCAATAAGGCTGAGTCCATGCATGATTATAAAGTAGTTTACCTCCATGTTCCCAGAGTTATTCAGGTGACCTGATAAGGTCAAAAAGGAAATCCAAGAAGTTAATGAAATAATTTCTACTAAACATTATCTCGTGGGATGTTTTGTCCTGGAAAGAAAATATTTTTGTTTTGCTTTTTTGCTTGTTCATTCACACTTATTTGTTTTTGAATCGATAACACATGCACATGATAGAAAATTCAAAATGTACAAAATAGTAGAATGAAAAAAGCAGACTCCTTTCCACGGTCACCCCCACCCCTCACCCCAGTCCTGCTCCCTGGAGACAGCCCTCATTATTACTCAAGATGCACACACTGCCGAACCTAGCTTTGTTTTTTCTTTTTAGTTTAATAATTTATTTTGAAGATAATCCTATATCAGAACATAAAGAATTGTGTCTTTCTTTTAAGGATTGCGTATTGGGATTATAAATTTTAATGGGAAAACTTTGTCTTTCCTCACCTCAGGAAGAGATCTGTGTATAGTTTAATAACAATGGCACCACATATAGGAACTAACATCTCACAAGGCAAGATTTTTAAGTGAGCAAATTTCTTGGGAGCTTTTCAAATACCGTCTAGAAATAGGGTGTCAGATAAAATGCAGGATACCCGGTTAAATTTGAATTTTAGATAAACAATATTTTTTAGTATAAGTATGTGCCATGCATATTTGGAAAATACACAAAAATTCTTTGTTGTTTATCTGAAATTCAGTGGGATATACTTAGACCAAGTAATGCTTTATCTTTATCTGAAATTCAGTCTGTTTTTCTGAAATTCAAATTTAACTGGACGTCATATATTTTATTTGCTAAATCTAACAACCCTGTCGAGAAACCACTCACCTACTCATTTGTGAATCGAGCTGTTTTTAACCTCAAACTCCACAATGATGAGCTGGTGTCTATTAGAGGAGGAAAATATTGCTTCTTAAATATCATGGTTATAAAAACAACCACAAAATTCAGGCTTCAATATTTCTTTTAATTACTTCTCAAGCCACAAGAAGAGCAATGTCTTCTTTAATTAGGTGTTTTAGATAACATTTTGAACTAAGACTGCTTAGCACATTGCCTTCAACATTAAAAAACTATAATGTATTTAAGATGTATCTCAAATATTATAATCATACACTTGAACTCTGACATTAATTAAATTTCAGGGGATTTGTATTTATATTGCTTACATGACAGTCCTTCAAAATAAAATATTGCTGTTAAAAAAATTAAATTGTAGTCTACGGCCATACCACCCTGAACAAGCCCCATCTCATCTGATCTCGGAAGCTAAGCATGATC
Source organism: Pteropus medius (assembly GCF_902729225.1). Taxonomy (NCBI): domain Eukaryota; kingdom Metazoa; phylum Chordata; class Mammalia; order Chiroptera; family Pteropodidae; genus Pteropus; species Pteropus medius. Next base: position 6,196,881 of record NW_024354498.1, read on the forward strand.
GGGCCATTTTAGTACTTGGATGGGAGACCACCTAGGAAGACCAGGTGCTGTAGGCATTAAAAATTTTTTTTTTTTTTAAATTTACACTTTTAAACAGAAGGCATGTGCCTGCTTGGTCAGTCCTCGTCCTCGGGGAGAGGCTGTTGTTCTTCTCCAGTGTATCCTTTTAGCATTAAAATTTGAGGAGTTAATGATATGCAGGTTTCCGTATGGGGGGCGGGGGAATAAGCAACTAGGATGCGGATGAGAGAGAGGTCCTATTCTGAAGCCATTTTCTGAGTCAGCCATCTCACCTTTGCTTTAGCTTGTTTACTTTTTTTGCTTAGTGATAAAAGTTTTTAATCACATCTGAGCTCAGCGTTACAGCTTTGGTACAGAGGAAACTGTCAGTTTTAACCCCCGGGCTGAGTTTCATCCAACGAGAGAAGCTGAATAAATACTTTGTTATCAAAAAGATTCACTTTGGTTGACTGAGTTACTCGTCCCACTGTAATGCGATCTTACACATGGATTACTCTTGAGCGCCAGAGCTGTACTGGAGGCTGAGAAAAGCTGCTGATGACCGGAGCAAATACTTACAAAAGTAAAGATCAATCACTACGGCTATTTAGGCCTGCTCTGCATGGCTTGTCTCTTAGACAAATGGAGATGGCATCAGAGGTGTTTCAGGGAGGGGCAATTGGGAAGGGTAACTGAGGCGTGATGGGCAGCCCCGGGAGGCAGAGGCTGGACTCTCTCTGCCTCACTTTTCTCATCCATTCAGAATCTCCATCTCTTTTTCTGTTTCCACTCCCCCTGTCCCCACCAGCTCCATCCTTGGTTTTTAACATCTGTGATAATAAAGGACACAATGGGTTTTCAAGGTCGGTTACAATTGTTATTAAATGACATTGAAACTTCTTTGTTTTTGCCTTTTCATTTATTTTTCACCGACTGTAATTTCATGGTATGTTAGAAAACAACAGAGTTCTAAGTTTATATGTTTTTCAAATCAAAGTTACCTTTTCGAAACCTAAATATCCCAGGCTGTCGCAGCCTGTGAGGAATACCCAAAACTGTTTTGCTCCTCCTAGGCCTTAACTCTTCTTAGGCTCTCCAAGGCAGGTAGGAGGAGATCCTAGGGCCATGTTTTATAAAGCTGACTCTGGCCCTGGCCCAGTCATGACTGTGTCTGTCTGTCGCAGCCACATCTCATTTTGAGTTCCCTGACCACAGTCTAATCACAGTTTAGACCTTAAATGGTTTGCTACGATATGTGATGTCCAAAAAAATATTTCTCATCTGAATCATATTTTATTATTGACTTAAGCATAAATATACACACGAAAAATGTATCTTAGAAAATGTAAGAAGAAAAATCCACACAGGCATCTCAGCATTCCAATGAAGAGTATTTCCTGTTACGGGTAGAGGGCGTGGCAATCTCAAACTAGTAATCCAACACAGTTTATGCGTTGTCCTTTATAAGTATTCATGTATTTAAAGTTTGTTACATTGTTCCCTCCTGTATTACTGGAAGTTGTCATCCACTTTAAAGTCTCTGGAGCGTGTACAATATCACACTGACTGTGTCCCTTTTTCTCTCATGTAAAGGTGAGCACAAAAGCCAATAAAGTCTTCGGAATTTCATTTCCTATTTCACTTAATAGCAACAGGCTGAACCTTTCCTTTCAGTTCCCCCGTCCCATCCATGCAGCGTCTCACGGGGAACTTCGTGTTTGCTCTTCCCTCTAATTGGAACACTTCTCTTCCCCATCCCTACCTATCACTCCACCAGCTCCCGGGCTAACTTTCCCTGAGAAGTCTTCCTTGATTCTTTATCACTGGATTGGGAAACTCTCCTATGATTTCAAAGCATCTTAGATTAACCCTTTTTGTGGAGTCTTTGCCATTAATTTGCAACGATTTATTTCCTTTCTGAATCCTCAATACAGTTCAGGCTTCCTGAGGGCAGGGCCATCAAGTATTGTTCACTGTTGTTTGTCCGACTATAGCCTCACACTGAGTACATACGAGTCACTCAATTAAGATTTGTTGATTGAAAGTTTAAGTGATGATTGCCCAGGTATCCATACTTATTTCTTATAGCTAATGCCAAATTGCTTATTGAAAATAGAGTTCCTTCCTTTCATTTTCCTTCTCAAGTGGATATTTGAGAAATTTATCAAATTAACAGGTGAGGAAAGATTAGTTGGCTTATATTAGTTTGCCTTATATTAGTATGAACATGGTTCTCAAGCCTCCTTTATTCAAAACAACATATACTCAAATCGAATCCCTCTCTTGATCTTGAACCTACAAATAAATGGCAACTGTACTCAAGTTGTGCGTAGAAGAATATAAGCCTGTATTTGAATTTTTGTTAACCCTAGATCTCATATCAAGAGATACTTGGAGCCTCTTATGAACAGAAAACATGTTAATAAGAGTATACTTACTAAAATTTTCTCTCTTCGTTTTATCACATATATAGCTGAATTATGACTAATTTAATCTTTGGTGCCAAGCAAATAAATCATGTTGGTTGTGACAGAGCACTAGTAGTTTTATTATCTTGGCTAATTTTTAATATTCTGTGTTCTCAGTTGTATAATAAAATCATCGTTGCACTATGACTCAACCATTTAAATTGAAAAAATTAAACCAACATTCTTAGGCTAATGCTATTAAAAAATGAAAGATGGCTTGCCATTAGTTAAAAGGAAAACCTGACTTTAAGGATCCAAGAGAGAAAAAGAAATCCTTTTAGGATTCAATTTATTATTCTCAGAAAAAAATGGATTTCCTTTCAATGTGTTGGAATAAAAATGGGGTTCTTTCTAAAGTCATGACAAGTTTTATCTACGGGTATGAAATTTTAAATAGGAAGAGTGATAGCAACAGATAGGTCTTTATCTAGTATACAGAGATAAATGATTTTCCTAAGGGTATGGGCATGTAGAAAATGAATCATTTCTGAACATGCTTAGGTTTGCAACTCAGGAAGCCTGAAGACGGTGGTTCCCAGAATATTTGTCACAGAGGGTATTTTTTTTATAGTAAAAATTTTATAGACTCTTTACTTGCACAATAGTTGCATTTCTAATGTCTGCTGGTTAAATAAATCACAATAAAGAGTTAAGATGATGTCAAAAATTACTTGAAAATAATGTGTATTTAATGAATAATAAAGCATCGTTAATACATTTGAAAAATAGTGGTTCAAAACTGTTTGAGATATTATCTAGCCATTCTATATAAAATGTTTCATGGACTCTGCAAGAATTCCTAACTTTTGGGGCTGTAATTGTAGGTTGGGAACCACAACTGAGACTTATAAAAAGTTATCTCACTTTGATGATACTTATTTCTAATATACTTGATAAGTCTTCATTTCCATTGCTCAAATATATGAGGTTATTTATCATCATCTTTAACAGTTTTTTCTCTACTGTTTCAGGCATTCTAGTTGTTCATTTTTGTTGAACTTTAAATGATGTGGTTAACTGTCCAGATGGGTGATTCACTAAAGACGCGTCTTGGCTACATTGCAGATTCTTAGGCATAGAGAGTCCATAAACAGAGATAACTCACTTCTATTTTTCAAATTCATCATGTTGTATTGTATTTGTTTCTTCATTGAATTTAAGATGCCTTTAATTGTAGGAAGTTATTTCATGTAACACTTACAAAGAAAAAATGTTGCCAGTTAAACTCTGACATGATACTTTCAATATCGTTTCATTGTTAAAATTTTCAACTTATTAAAAGAACTGTTTTACATTTATTTAGACATAAGTTTTAATCATATCACTATTACACATTTTTAAAAATGGAAAATATACATGAAATAAATTGGTCAAAGTATTTCTAAAATCTTTTCTCATTCAGGGTCCAAATTTTCTAAATCATTTGTTATTCAGAGTCATTCATGTCCGTCTTTTCTCACATATGTTGTCTCATCAGCAGCTTTGTTGCTGAAACATTTCTTTAAAGTGCGCTCTCCTAGTGTCTCTGGATTTTCTCCCAAGCCTTTGACATACATTCTACTACCTAAAGGTGCTTACGAGACATTTTCAGACAAGTAGGAGTCATTCTCCTCCCTCAAATTGTCCTTAAATTGTTTGTTGACCAAATGTCAAAGGATTGCCATGGCCAGTCATACCCCTAGGAATGAACTAAGGTCTATATTCACAGGCTATGTAGTAGACGGCTTCTAAATCGGCTCTCGCTGATCTTCATCTCCTGGTATTCACACCCTTGTATATTCCTCTCCCCCGAGTAAGAGTTTGACCTAGTAACTTGCTTCTAATGAATAGACTTCGGCAAAGTAATGGAATGACACTTCTGAGATTAGGTTACAAAAGGCTGACTTCTTTCTGGCTATCGGACTGTCTTTTGCCCTTTTTTTCTCTTGCTTCCTCACTCTAATAAAGCCACCTGTCATTCCAAGAGCTACCTTATGAGACCACTAAGCAAGTAATCAAGGGAGGTCTCTGGCCAACAGCCCATGAGAAACTGAATCCAGTCAAAAATCACTTGAGTGAGCCTGAAAGCGAATCTACCCCCAGTTGAGCCTTAAGGTAATCACAGCCCCAGAAAACACCTTGATTGCAGCTTGTGAGAGTTCTACAGCCATAAGACTCAGCTAGATCATGCCTGACTCTCCTGGTCTATAAAATCTTTCATATAATAAATGTCATTTTCTTCAGCCATTAAGTTTTGCGGTAATTTGTTATGAAGCAGTAGATAACTAATGCAGGCAATACTATATCATGAATGTCACCTGGCTAATAGCAGCTATAAATTGGCATTGATTGAAAGATACATCTCAATTTTAGAGATGATAAAAGTGAATAAATAATCGATATTTTAGAATAATTGGAGTAGAGTAGGTTTGCTTGTTTGTCTTCAGAATTAGCATCAGAAATCCTTGAAAGAAAGACCTGTGTTTTGTTCAGCTCTGAGAATCCATGGTACCCAAAACATAAGAAATGTTTTGTAGATGTTTGCTGAACTGAATTATCCAGATAATTTTACCATTGGACAAAAAGACCTAGCTTGAGGCAAATCTTGAGAAAAAGAATTCGCTCATTGCCTTGGCTGAGAGAAGTCTGGCTAATGCTCAAAATGCTTTAAAAAGTTTCCGTCTATGCTCTTTTTAATTTAACAATGTCGCTCATTTCATTTGTTCTTCTAGTGCTGAGGTTTAACAAAACCCTCTTGAATGTTGAGAATAAAAATGGAAGTTGGACTTTTATAATAATATTTCTAATTTAAGAATTATGTGTTCACCTTTCATAATTTTGCTCAGAATTTTATAAGAGCACGTAAAATATTGTCAGCAAAGGAGTATTATCTTAATTTTTTAAGGAAATGGAAGAATAATACGATTTTCTTATTATAGACTAAGTAGATTAAATTCCATATTTAGAAAATCAGATTGTTCAAGTTATTCTGGGACAACAAACTGGTTTCCATGTGTGGACAGAACTGACATTTTATTGTGTGGCAAAAAAACCAATTATCTAGTAATTAAAAGAGTGGTTTGTGAACTTGGAGCCTTTGATTGACTCACTTATGGACAGGTGGCATGTTCTTTGCATACATATTTCTCCCATTAGAGCTTAGGCTCTTGGAGACCCGGATCACGTAATACTAATCATTCTGATGACAATAAGAAGCATTTTTGAGCACTGTGTTAAGCCCTTTGCATGTGACCACATTTATTCCTTAAAGCCAGCACATGAGGCAAGTAATACTTTTAGTTTTATAGATGAATGTAAGGCTTAGAGAGTTTAAATAACTTGGTAATGTAATCCAGTTAACAAGGGGTAGAGTCAGGATTTGAACCCAGTGCCATATTTCCAAAGTCTGTCTTCTCAGCCACTGAGCTCTATTGCCCTTTGTCTTAGTTACCATTGCATTCTCTAGCATTTCGCATATTGGCTTGCACATAGGATGTGCTCAATAGATACTTGCTGAATCAAAGTCTTTGCTATGTATCTCTTAAACTCTCCCTACGTACCTAGTAGGTGTTAAATTAGCTAATTGCCTAACTGGAAAAGTTTTTTTGAAAAGAAATTTAGGATGGGAGTATTACTCTTTCACTTACATCCCATTTATAGCAGTTTCATCAGGAACATAAGCAAGACCATTCAAAGTTAGATACATTTATGTAAGAAATGAAATAGGGTAGGAGAGAGGTGAATATAAAAAAAAGAAATAAAATATGCTTATTTCTCTTTTGCTATCATACCTCGAAATTACCTGACTGTTAATTTCTTCATTAAATCTAAGTTGTATTGCCATTTCTATTTTCAGTTTTGAGATGCGGATATGTTTTTGAATGATTTGATGGGAATAATAAGAATGAGATTCATCTGAAAATGTTATCAATGAACTGATATCCTATTTCCATGGTAGAAAGCTATAATTATGCAATATTTTCAGATCTTGAATAGAAGACTGTGGCAAATGATCTTTTGGCTGTCTTATTATCTTATTTAATTAGAGATGAATAGGCTAATTCATCTATTTCTATTTAAAATTTTTAATAGAGGTAGAGAATAAATTTTATGAGTAATATTTTTCTTTGTAAAGCAGACTTGTTGACTTGGAAATGTTAAGAAAGAGGTAAAAACTGAAACTATGTAGTAATATTCTTTTTACTTTCTCAGAAAAGGTAGATTAAAAGGCACGTTCTAAAGGTTCTTCTGACAGAGGGATCGGAAGTTTTTTTTAAAAAAAAAGATGCAGAGGAGGGAGACAAAAGAAAGGTGGCCCTGTGATAAAGTAAAAGATTGACTTTCCTTCCAAGGAGAACAATATTAGTTCTTCCACCTTGTTCTTTTCCCTCGTTGTTTTCTTCTTCCTTCTTCCTTCTTCCAAGGGTAGAAAAAAGGGGTAGTGTCGGGGGAAGGGACACTGGGCCGAATTCTAGTAGACTTGATTTTCTTAGATCAGACGTCTGAGAACTGAAAGCTGTTTTCTTCCTTTGATCCTTCTATTTTTCTATTCATTAAGTCATTCATTTATTGAAAAAATATTCACTGAATGCCAAACTTGTGCTAGAAATTGTGATAAGTGTATTGCACATAGCGGTGAGCCATACAAAACATGTGCCACCATGAACTAATCATTTCTTAAATACTTCTATGGGGTAATTTGACATGCAAAGTGTCCATTACTTTATGTACCTTCAAAGAGGTCACATTCTGTGAATAAACTAGAAAACAAAAAGTAAAGTAAATAAAGATGGCTTCAACTTTTAATTGTATGTAGAAAACAGTGTATTAAGAATACAGTATTTTAAGAATAACCATGTAGTGTGGCAGGAACCACTATTACAGGGTGAAGAAGGTCAGAGAAACTTCTCTATGGTCATGTTTGAGCTAAGACTTGAAGAATAAGAACAAGCTAATCATGCAACGATCTAGGAAAGGGAGTTCTAGGAAGAGAGAGCAGGCAATACAAGTGCCGAGAATGGGGGACAGATTGGCAAGTTGGAGGCCGATATGTCTGGTGTTCATTTACAGAGCAATTGTGGAATGAGACAAGGTTGGAGGTGGAGGCAGGAGAAGACCAAAAAGGCCACGTGAAGAAAGGAGTTCAAACATTTTTCTACGTGCTTTGGGGAATCACTGAAAAATGTGATCTAAGGAGGTAACTTGACCTGACGAACAGTTTTCAAGAATTCTTTTTCTGTTCTGTGAATATGATGTCGGAAGGGAGACAGGGAGGCAGAGGGAAGGCCACCCAGGAGACTGTTGCAGTAGTCCAGGTGGTACACAAAAGGCAGAGACTAGGACATGGTCAAGGAGATGGACTTGAGGTATATTTTGGAGTTAGAACCTAACAAGAAAAGACAGTGGATTGGTTGTTTGTGTCTTGAGCAAACTAAAATGAGAAAGACTAGGTGGGAGACAGAGTTGAGGGAGAAAATCAATGGTTCTATTTTGGACATGTTAAGTTTGAGATGCTTTTCAGGTATATATACATTGTGAAGATATCTGGTGGGCATTCGGATTGGGAGTTAGGATTTAAGGTGAGAATCTGGGACTGGACACATTTTGGGGGGTGGGGCATTGGCTTATATATGGTATTTAAAACCAGTGTTCTGGATCAAGCTAACAAAATGAAAACTAGAAGAAAAGAAGCCCCAGTCTGAACCATGAGATAGCCAGTATCTAGGTTGGAGAAGGAGCCAGCAAAGGAAATTGAGAAGGGGAAGCCAGTAAACTAAGTGGAAAACTGAGAGAGTGTACATAATGGAAGCCAAGAGAAAATGATGTATCAGTGACTTGAAAATGGCATTCTACTAAAAATATCTAGAAACATTGCAGAGAGTTTTCCATCACTAATGCTAGAGTTCTGAGCAAAATGGAGGGATTTATTCCTTAATCTCTGCCTGTTCCCATCTGCCTTTGATATTCTACCCTCAGATTCAAAATGGCTTCATTGTCTTGCAAAGCAGGCTGCAAAATTACTTCTCTTTTTATCCAAATTCAAGCTTCTGTTTACTGGAGACAATTTTATCTAGTTATGAGTCCATTGAAACCATCATGGTGTGAATAGCCAATGGTTCAAACTTCTTAAGGTGTGTTTGCAATCCTCTAAAATGGGGCCTTAGAAAGTAAAAAACATTGTTGAAGGAGGCAATGTGAGCTACCGCTACAGTCTTCAAGCAAAAATATTAAACGTTCTTGCATGTGTATTTATTTTACCAAAATATAAATTTTCTTATTAATTCTATTCTTCATATATTTATTTTGCATGAAGGAAATTTGAATCTTAATTTTTTATGTGATCAAAGAATAGGTTCTGTTTAATTAAATATTCTCATTAACTGAAGATTATTTAATTATTTTTTGTATTTCATTGAAGAAAAAGGAGAGACTTATTTTTCCCTTAAATTGTGATAATCAAAAGAGAAAACTTTCTTTGTATTCTTAAAATAATAATACTTAAATTCTAACATTACAACATTTCCTTCATTGTTATGAAAATATGAAGCCAAAATATCAATGATATTATATATATTTTAATATTAAATAAATATATATGTATTAAAGGTCTTTAATAAAAATAGAGTTCTTGTTTGATGTTCTTGTTTGATGTTTATTTCTAAAAATTATCTGTACAACACAATAGAAACAAGTAAATTTCTTTACTAAAGGAAGAGATGACACAATATAGAAAAATAAGAGGAGGCTGATGGCTGGCAGAGTAAGATACTGCTGTTCCATCCATTGCTGTACATGCTCTTTGCAAAATTTCTCTTCCTTCTTTTCTCTATCAGGCATAAAATAAGCATCAGAGACCAAATAAAATAAAAAATAAACTCCCGAGATAGGGCATTTCTACATAGTATTCCATTGGCTAGATTTCTGGTGACTTGTGCTATCTGAGCAAAATGACTCATTCAATTTTCAAACTGCAATAATATCTTATTTAACTAAAATCAATGAACCAGAATTCTCATGCTACCTGCCTAGTTTCATTCTACGTCTAGGAGAAATAGTCAAAGGTTTAAAGAAAAGGCTCCACAAAGTCAAATGGAAGAATTCAAATTCTACTTTAGAAGTATTTGTTTCCATGTCTTTTTTAAAAAAATAACTTGGATCTAAGGGAAAATTGAAAGTTCTTTACTTGTTCAAAGAGTATTAATTTTACTATGCTTTTCAGAACCTACTGCCAGGAACTGGGGTTGGCTGAAGCAAACAATACTTTGTGATATGCCATAGAAATCCTGTTTTCACCTCTATTTTAGATCCAGAACTTTCTCGTAAAATCCACAATAACTTTAAGGAGGAGCTTCATTCCAGAAGACAAAGCACCTTTTGAGTATTCGTAGATTTTTTAGGGTCATGGAAGATAACAAAAGTTGGAATTCCAGAAGGGCTGCATGAGGATTACTGCTCGCAGATTAAGGTTTTTTTGTTGTTGTTGTTCTTGTTGTTTGTTTGTGTTTTACCCTTTACTTCAATTCTGCCTTTAATGATATTTTTTATCACTAACAAAATTACTGTTACTTCCTTCAGCAAAAATTTATTGACTCTTTAGGTGTCCCATTCAAAAATCTTTGGTATATTTTACAGTCATGACTCATTTGTTAGTTTTGGAAGCTAGCTGCCTCAGCATATTTAGGATATAATTATCCAAACACTTGTCAAAACCAGGAGCCTAATCGTCTTGAAAATACAAGTATGGCACAAACCTAGGAAGTTATATCTCTGACCTTTATCTTGCCCCAGTAAAATACATGGCATATTTCAAATTTTATTAAAATACGATGGTACATAAAACATTCAGTTATACTCACTTAAAAACTTTTTATCAGTTATTTCCCATTTGCAAGAAAAACTATGCTAGGTACCATGGGAGTGGGGAGGCACGAAGATAAATGATAAATAGCCCTTCCCCTTACAAAGAGTATAAACTAATCAGTAGGATTGAGACTCCAGTCTAATGCAACAAACTGTCATCCACCTTGGCCCCTCACCTTGGACCTGACTATTAAACTTATAGCCCATATTGAAATGTTCAGAGAAAGAGGCCTAGCCAAATCTCTGCACGGCCCAGTAGACAAAGGTGAGTGTGTCTTTAGGTCATCAGGAACACTTCTTATCACCTAGTGCCTCGCATATAGTATGCACTCCACAAATATTAGTTGAATGAATTCGTGCTGCAAAAAACAGGTGACTTAAAGTGGCTTCAACTAATCCCAGGCATTATATGTACTGGTTTTTTATATGCTGGTCTTAAATGGTAGAAATGTATTTCCCATATAGGTCACTAGAGCTATCTCATTATATCTGATTGCCTTGGTAGTTTTCATTATTTTTGCATCTTCTTGGACAGTGAAGTTTTTCTGACATTTAGAAGTTGGTATCCATAGAGTCACTTATGTAGGTTCTTAGATCTTCATCCTCATCCTCTGAGATGCCTGTTCAGGAGCCTGGACTGTAAAGAAGCATTTCAGGTGATTGGGCTGCAGGTACCTGTAGATCGGATTTTAAGAGATATATTATAGGGCATAGATAGGCACGCTGATCCTTAGGGTTTCATTAAAGTCTTTGTAAGTAAAACTCTCCAAGTTAAATATACATATCTTTGGCTTGAGAATAATTTTGAAAATAGAAATTAAAATTTCAAAAGCTTAGGTCATTATTTATGTAAAAATAACTGCAGTTATCAGAAACTGATAAGCAGGGCTGTAATATTTGAGATGACACAAGGCTAACAGTAATTAATAAAGAATTAAGAGAGAATGGAATCAGTAGGTCAGTTATAATGGTTATTCTAGTCACTGTTACTGAATTAGCATATGATTTACTGTTATTAGATCAATAAAAATGAAAGAAGTCTTTAAATGTTTAGGCAAGTGTGTATATGAAAAAATGTTAAAATGCAGGACCTGCTAAAGAAAAAATACAATAGAAATTGTTTATTCAAGGGCGGTTTTTCTCAGAGATTTTAATGGGTCGCTATGATTGCAATGGCCTTGAAAGCAACAGGTTATAACCCAAAAGCAAGCTTGAAGCTTCTCACTTGTAAATATATTGCATACCTATATTTGTAAATGCATTTTACAGGTAGAATTAACAATTGCTGAACAATAAATATGTCAAAAAAATCAGAAAACCACTCTGATGATTTGCATTGAATGCAAAAATGATATTTTGCATTCAAAAGGATCTGTTTTACTTGACACAACACAGACTCAGTGAAGACAACAGGTTAGAGCACTTTGAAAGAATGGGCAAGATTGGCATGAGAAATTATTTATAATCTCTGTTCTAGAATCTTCTATGGCTTAAGAAGTTCTTGCATTGACTGTTTTAGAGGACAAGTGGTAAGAAATTAAATAACTATGTTGAGGCAAATTATATAAAAGCAGAATCTAAGGTGGTTGTTCAGGAATAGTTGTTTTAAAAAGATGACAGTAACAAGCTAAATTGCAACCTCAGAACCTCAAGAAACAAAAGGGGAGTGCTTTTTATTTGTTTTACATCCAGGATACTGTAGATGATAAACTAGTTCTAACAAATAAGAGAAATCGTCAAATGTACATGTCATAAACATGACATTCACTTGCCAATCCTTTGCAATAGGGATCAAGCCCTCTTCTTTCAGTGTAGGTCTGATTGGAATTCCAAGTTGTCTTACTTATGTAAAGAGATGATATTGGACGTTGAACAAATAAAGGAACAAAATAAAGGAACAAACAAAACAGAAAAGAACTCATAGATACAAAGAACATTTTAATGGTTGCCAAATGGGAGGAGATTTGGGGGACTGGATGACAAAAGTGAAGGGATTAAGAAGTATAAATTGGTGGTTACAAAGTAGTGATGGGGATGTAAAGTAAAGCATGGGGAATATAGTTAATAATATTGTAATAACTATGTATGGTGTCAGATGGGTACTAAATTTATCAGGGTGATCACTTTGTAAGTTATATAAATGTCTAATCACCGTGTTGTACACCTGAAACTAATATACTATTATAGGCCAATTGTAATTGAAAAATAAATATTTTTAATATTTTACCATAAAAATAAGACTCCCAGAGAGGTTGCTAGAGCACAGTGGGTGGCAGTTACTCCAAAATGAAAACTATTTCACATTTGTACTCTGAGATGTTGGAATTTTCACTTTAAAAAGCCATTCTTCAACAATCTACTCTCATAATGCATAGGCTATTATTTCCACTGGTGTTTCTTTTTCCTTAAGTGAGAACTTAGACTCCAGGGAAGCAATCTCAGTCAAGCTTCCTTGGGGATTGCTCCGCCCACTCTGTCTTTTCCCTGCTCTGCCCACTCTGTCTTTTACTTTTCTTTGCCCATGTCTAATTTGGTGTCAATTTTTAAAGCAATTTGCATTTATCGAGTCTTTCCAAAGGGATTCAAGTTTTCATAACAACAAATGTTCTTTTTACACTCACTCCATAGGTTTATGTAATATTTAGTTCAATCACAGAATTAGAAAAACAAGTAAAAATGGCATAAACATGTTTGACAGCCAACGCAACTGATTCTTGGGAATTATAGATGCTAGATGGCGCATGCCGAAGAGAAGTCTCTTCCCAAACTTCTCTCCATCTCTTGACCCTCCGTGTTAGACTGACTGGCACAGGACAGAGGGTGTTCACAGCTAGTAGGCTTTTCATGTATGTTTTAAAGTTATGAGAGAAAACATTTTGAATTCCATTGAGATTACCTCGGATAAATGTAAACTATTTTTTCAATTCAATTATTATCACTATCTCTGCATGAGAAGAATACTTATTTGATGTAAAATTACTCACTTCTGATGATTACCAAAGTAAAATGAATAAAACGTCCATGAATGCAAGCAGTAGAAAAGAACACCATTCCTCGCCAGAAATGCTTAAACATCACCCACCTGTTTTCAACTGCATTTTCTACAGATTTCAAGCCCTGATTTAATCAACCTTATGTAGTATGCAATAATATATTAATGTCTAATTTAGTCTGCATTGCTCTAGTAAAGAAAGCTGACATGAAGGAGTATATTCAGATGTATGCCTATTATTTCAGCCCCATTCAAGAGTTTCCTCATTAGAGCTATTATGGTAATTTTACCTAGAATAGCTGTTCATTGTCTCTAGGAATCTGGTTGTTTTTTTTTTTTCCAATTCCCTTTTTTGTTGGAATGACAGAAATCTAATCTCAGTCAATTCAAGAGTTTCCTCTAAAGTACACTTTTTCTAGGATGGGAGGTTCTTAAATATTACCAAGGAGGCGGAAGTGGGGAAAATCTGATCCTGAAGTTTATCTGTCCACATTGTTTCTTATCCAGCAGGTGTGTTACTTGTGGTTCAGTGTCTGGGACATGAGGATTATTTTGCTCCATTCTTGTTCCACTGGGCCACAAAGATGGCACTTTCCTGTGAGGCTGCTGGAGCACCACCTGCTTAGACTCATCACAAATTCATTTCCTGTCCACAGCAGGAGCCAACTTCTCAGCAGGGCTGGTTGCTCTTCGATCCAGGAACACCTATACTCTTAGCACTTCTCTCCTGCCTCCCTTTCTGCAAGGCATTGTAATCTTTTTAAGGCTCTACTGGAAGTCTCATTACCTTCAAATCTCTAGTTCTCACTGATGATGCTCTCAAACACTTTTATTCCTGTGTGTTGAGAATGCACACTTTTGAAACATAAATGCCAGGAAGAAAACTGTAGGTTTGTTGATTTTTCCCTTGCTACCTCTTCCCTAAGAATGAGCAGAGACCAGCTGTCTCTCCGAATGAGTTGAGAGTGGAAACGTGGATGGGAAAGGGGGAAATAACTGTAGGATAAAGAATATAGGCCAGTATCTCAAAATAACTGTCACGATAACTTTCCCACTCATCTCATTTGCTAACTAAAAACAACCATCCTGTCCCCTTCCCAATGGCATGCCAGTAGTTTATAATTCGGGGTCCTGTAATGGCAAGTACTTTCATAGGCTTAGTTTCTTCCACCAACCCTTACACTGCCCAACTGGGCAATGGAACTTTAATATCAATGTCATTCAGGGATGACTTATCTGCCTTCAAGTTGTTTCCAGAAGTATGGCTCAATTGTTTTCTCCATTTTCTTTCTCTTTTGAAATTGGACCTACCCAAATTTCCAAAAGATAAGCTTTTTACTAACTGTTCCATTTTATTGAACCGGATTTCTGCTTTTATCCTCATTCCAAGTCCTTATTCCAGAAATTTGTCTCTGCCTCTGTGGTAGGCTGAATATTGACTCTCCAAAGATGTCTATGTTCTAATCCCCAGAAACTGGGAATGTATTGTGTTAATGGAATTAAAGTTGCAAAATAGTCCACTTTAAAATAAGATGTTTATCCTGAGTTATCCAGGTGGGACTAACGTAATGTCAGGGTCTTTAAATTAGAAGAGGGAGACAGAAAAAGAGGTCAGAGTGATGTCATGATAAGAACTCAACTTGCTTTTGCTGCCTAGAGGGTGAAAGAAAGGGCCATGAGCCAAGGAATGCAGGCAGCCTCTGGAAATTGGAGAGAGCAAGGAAAGAAATTCTCCCTTAGAGTCTTCAGAAAGGAATACAGCCCTGCTGACACCTTGATCTTAAACCCAGTGAGGCCTATTTCAGACTTGTGACTTCCTGGACTGTAAGATAATAAATTTGTGGGTTTTTTTTTTTTTTTTTTTTTTTTTTTTTTTAGTTTGTTGTAATTTATTGCAGCAGCTGTAGGAAACTTATCTAATCTCCATCATGGGATTCAGACTTGGTCTTGAAAAATCCTTGAAAGTGGGAGTTCGGATCCTGCCAGCCTCTACCTAAAGATGGACCTCTCTGTCTTCCTGTGTGATATGTCTGCACACTCTGTACCTGATGAAATACTCTGCTACTCACTTTGCTGCCCTCTTGCCTATTCTCTGTTAGAAATTTCCAGAAGCTATAGACACCTTGTCCTGAAACTGGATCCTCAACAAAAATTTTGACATGTGTCACAGTCATTTTGCTATTTTGGTGTCCAACATGTCTGGTCTGTATCCACTTAATGTTGTAAATTGGCTGTGTGATATTGATCGGTCAATCCGGTTTACAGCCTTAGCTATCTTTTTAGAATATGATTTCCTAGCATTTCTGCCTCCCATAACCCCATGCGTTGCTAATACATTGTTTTCATCTATGTAGTAATTTCCTAGGATTCTCCATTGGATATCATGGTAGGGAAGCATATAGAAATCAAACAGTTCCCTTCCTCTAGACATCAAAACTGCTCATCTAAGAATGACACTTTTAATTTTCATTTTCCCTAAACAAACATTTCTTTTGTTACATTCTTCCTTAATTGCATTTCTGTTATTAACTTTGCCCTACGTGAGTATAACTGTTGATTTTCATTTTTTATACAATTTGGACATCTTTGGATGTATTGCTAATTTGCACCTTGCACATAATTTTCGAGGTTGTTATTTCCAATTTCATTGTGATTTTCCTTATAGCTGTAGAACTTTATGTTTCAGCTCTGTAAGATATTTAGTGAATTCTGGAAAGTTGGTAGCAAAGAATAAGGCTGCCCGTGTTTCTTCATCAATTTTTAACACTTGCCTATTCTTGCCTTCTGAAAAAGGCTTCCATTATTTAAGTAAAACATTTTGGAGAGGTTTATGTTGCTTTAATGATATTGAAAACAGGACTTTTAAATAGTATTGTTTCCATCATTTAATTCTTCTTTATTATCACAAATAAGTAGATAATGGATAGTTTTGATAATTAAATCACTCAAAGAATCTATCATTAAATCGATGGCATCATTTTAGTCCATTTAGTGCATGCCGAATGGTTCCCGTTGCTATTTGTAACTCAGTGGAAAGACTATTTGGAATGATGCACTCTAGAAAAATGGATTAAAAAATCTGTTTATTTCAGATGCCACTGTTTTCTTACTCTTAGTTGATTGTTTTTCGTTTCAATTCATTGAAACCTAGGAGGAGATAAGTGTTCTAGTAAGTTAGATAAAGGATGGAAAGTGTCCAATGCATTTGGTAGTTATGAGGCCGACGGTTACTTGATGTAATGTAGTTTGATAGTGATGGAATCCAGGTTGCTGCGGGTTGAGATGTGCATGGGAAGTGAGGAGTTAGAAATAGCCAGTGGGAAAGATGAGAAGCAGAGGTGAAGAAATTGGATGACGAATAGAAGGGACAAATGTTCAAAAGGGATTTCAGGAAGACAGATACTTTACGATATTTCTTGGTTAAAGAGATGGAGCCAACAGAAAGGCAAAGCCTTTCAAGAGAGGTTGTGACCAAAGGAGCAGGAAGCTGGGGAAAAGAAGGAGATGGAGGGCATGGAGATGACAGCTAAAGTGGAAGGGGTGGTTGGTTGTTAAGAAGAGGAAGAAAGTAGTACTTTCTGAGCCCGAAGGACAGAAGTTAAGGATGAGTATGACTACAGATGTGTTTGCAGGGAGGTTTGGCTGAAAGTTAAAGGAAGTTATCCAGGATGGCTTCAGCCATTCTCCACAAAGAAAGAAACTTTTTCGTCTGCTGAAGGTGTGGGGCTAGTAGATTGAATAATGGTTAGAGGAGAATGGTAGAGATCTACAGTGTTTACTGAGAAGAATGTGAAAGGAATGCGAGAAAGAACAAGTGAAACGATCGAGGAATGGCAGCATGGACTAACTGAGATTGAACCCATGAGTACGTAGTGCCTACCTGCGTAGATGTGTAATTTCTGCCAACAGTGTTCAGCTTCTGGGTGTATAAACAAGAGAATACAAATTGTGATATCAGAACTTTCAGAAAGAGAAATTAAGAAAATAATCCCATTTATAATGCATCAAAAATACTAGGAATAAATTTAACAGGTAAATGAACTGTACTTGAAAAATTATAAGACTTTGAAGAAAGAAATTGAAGAAGATACAAATAAATGGAAGCATATGCCATGTTTATGGATAGGAAGAGTTGACATTGTTAAAATGTCCATGCTACCCAAAGCTATCTATAGAAATCCCTATCAAAATACTGATGGCATTTTTCACAGAACTAAGACAAATACTCTTAAAATTTATATGGAACCACAAAAGACACAGCAATCTTGAGAAAGAATAAAGTTAGAAGTATCACACTACCTTATATCAAACTATACTACAAGACTGTAGTAATCATAACAGTATGGTACTGGCATAAAAACAGACACGTAGATCAATGGAAGAGAATAGTGAGCCCAGAAATAAACCCATGCCTATATAGTCAATTAATCTATGACAAAAGAGGCAAGAATATTCATTGGGGTAAAGACAGTCTATTCAATGCATAGTGTAGGGAAAACTGGACAGATACATGCAAAAAAAGGAAACTGGACTATGTTTTTATACCATATACAAGAATATACTCAAAATGGATTGAAATGTAAATGTAAGACCTGAAACCATAAAACTCCTAGAAGAAAACATAGGCAGTAAACTCTTTGACAGTGCTCTCAGATCTATCTCTTTTTGGATAGATCTCCTTGGGCAAGGGAAACAAAAGAAAAATAAACACGTGGGACTGCATCAATCTATCAAGTAAGTTTTGCACAGCAAAAGAAAACAACAGAATGAAAAGACAACCTACTGAATGGGAGAAGACATTCACCAATGATACATCCAATAAGGGGTTGGTATTCAAAATATATAAAGAACTTGTACAACTTAACTCCAAAAAAACAAACAATCCAATTAAAAATGGGCAGAGGAATTAAATAGACATTTCTCCAAAGAGGACATACAGATGGCCAATAGACATATGAAAGATGCTCAACATCACTGATCATCATAGAAATGCAAATTAAAATGACAATGAGATAATCACCTCACACCTGTCAGAATAAGTATCATCAATAAAACAAAAAATAAGTGTAGGCAAAGATGCGGAGAAAAGGGAACCTTTGTGCACCATTTGTGAGTTTGCACATTAGTACAGCCACTAAATGAAACAGTATGGAGTTTCCTCAAAAAATTAAAAGTAGAACAACCTTTTGACCCAGCAATTCTACTTCTGGGTATTTATCCAAAGAAATCCAAAACACGAAATACAAAAGATATATGCACCCCTATCTATGTTCACTTCAGCACTATTTACAATAACTAAGATATGGAAGCAACTTAAGTGCCCATCAATAGATGATTGGATAAAGAAGAGGTGGTACATATACACAATGGAATATTACTTGGCCATAACAAAGAACAAAATCTTGCCATTTGCGACAACACATATGGACCTAGAGGGTATTATAGTAAGTGAAACGAGTCAGACAGAGAAAGACAAAAACCATGATTTCATCTATATGTGGGATCTAAAAAACAAAACAAACCAACAGAACAGAAACAGATCCATAGATACAGAGAACAAACTGATGGTTGCCAGATAGGAAGGGGGTCGAAGGGCTGGGCGAAAAAGATGAAAAGATTAAGATATACAAATTGCTTGATATAAAATCTGTCATAGGACTGTAAAGTAAAGCATAGGGAATAAAGTTAATAATATCGTAATAACTATTTATGGTGTCAAGTGGATACTAGACTTGTTGGGGGGATAACTTCATAGGTTATATAAATGTCTAACCATTATGCTGTACACTTGAAACTAATATAATATTGAACGTCAGCTGTAATTGAAAATTAAAAAACAATAAAGACAGAAAAATATTGTGTTATTAATTCAGAGAATTTTGTTTTTCCTGGATGAGACTAATTGTAGGATAGGGATAGGAGAGAGTCTGAAGTACTGGTCCAGGTTGAATAGGAAAGAAAGGGAGACCGGGAGTGGGATGACAGAGTGGGAGTTATTAGAAGGAAAAAGAGCATCCTCATTTGCTGTTCTCAACAATCCTTCCGATAAACAGTTTAATCAGCCTGACATTGAAGACGAGGAAACTGAGGCTCTGAGATGTGAGGTGATGATTTGTCCTCAGGAAACTCACAAGGCAGATGCTCAGGCAGACAATTTAGAATTGGATAAAACTGTCTCTTGATTACATTCCTTAGCAAGAACCCCACATTTCTTATTATTTTAGTGGATTTGTCTGAAAATTTCAAGACATTCTGAGAAAATAATCTGCCTAGTTACTTACCTGCCTTACGTAATGACCTCTACAAGGATATTTTTATAACAAGGCCCTGCTGCCATAATTAGCCAGTGAATTGAGGCTGAAATTTATCTGAGACAAAAGCATATTAATTCTTATTTTTCTCTAGCCCAATCTTTTCTGTATTATATTGGGCCACCTAGTTAGAAAAGAGCTGATATTCAAACAATTATATAAGGCAAAAGTTTATTTTTTTAAGGGAAAAATAGTTTTGTTTTAGATTCTTTTGCTATATTTTATGTCATTTTAATGGATATTTATCTCAGGGAAAGTCATGTTTGTGTATGTTTTACAGATACGAAATTCACTATAATGACAACTTTTGCAGAAAGGTTTTGAATGATACTCTTTAAATGGGTAGTATGTGGTAGAACTAACTAGCCCAGGCTGGGAGTTAAAATACCCGAGATCTTCCTAGCCTGCCCCCTCTGGAATTTACTAATTGTAATCTTGGGTGACTACTCCTCTGCATCTGTAAAATGGGGACAAGACTCTATGATCACTGTGTGTATTGAATGAGATCACTATGTGGAAGTCTTTGTAATCTGAAAAACACTTACACATAAGATGACCTGAGACATGTATTAGTTAGCTACTGCTGTATAACAAATTACTCCCTCCCCTACCTCGAAACATAGCAGACTCAAACAATAAACATTTATCTCACAGTTTTTGAGGGTCAGGAATTTGAGAGCATCTTAGCTGGATGGTGCTGGCATAAGGCTGCAGTCAAGGAGTCAGCTAAGTACACAGTCACCTCAAGGCTCAACTGGAGGAAAATCTGCTTTCAAGCTCATTTCATGTGACTGTTGGCAGGTTCAGATCCTCACTGACTATTAGAGGCATCATTTTCATCTAATGAAATAAAAGTTTGTACTTTGGTGTGGTTAAATTTTTAAATAAAAAGGCTAAATTATTTAACTTCAATGGAGCAAATAATTATCATGGGAAGGCAACTAAGCAGTTTTTCTTCATTGGTGTTAATGGGATGCACAGCTAGATTTGAACTTATTTTGATCAGCTTTCTTTTTTAAAAAATTATTTTTCTCATTATGAAAATAACTCATGCCCACTATAAAATTTTTGGAAAACACTAACTTTATTGGGAAATATAAAATCACTGTAATTAATATTGCAATATATTTATTATATGCATGTCATCCCATTTTTTTTAACTAAGCATAATTTTTGTTTCAATTTTTATGACATTCCTAAGAGGAACGAGAGAGAGAGAATCTTTCCAACAAATTGTAAAGTCTGTACTAGCTATTAAGCTATTGTCTCTCTCACAGAGGCCAATGCTGGATCTCCAATATGACACCATTTCCTGAGGCACTAATTAGCCATCAGATTGATTACTTTGGACTTCTTCCATCATAGAGGGGCAGTAGCTTTTTCTTATTGAAATTTATATATATATGTATATGTATATATGTATATAATCTATCATCTATATCTATCTATTTATCTATCATCTATCATCTATTTATCATTTATCTATCATCACCTATCTTTCCAAATCTATCATCTATCTATATCATCTATCTATCATCTATCTTCTGGGTATGGGTTTGCTTTTCCTGCCTATAATACTTTTGCCAGCTCGTAGTCAGTGGATTTGACTTTATTCACCATCGAGGTATTCAGTGGCCAAGGAACTTATTTCTCAGTAAAAAAAGAATGCAGCCTTGAGCTCCTACCTATGGAGTATACTGGTAAGATCTCATCACACAGAAGTAGCCTGTTAGAAAAGTAGAATGGCCCACTGACAACTGTTACGGCACCAATTGGGAGATAAAATCCTGAAAGACTGGGATTATACCTTAGTGGTATGTGCTTTGAATTAGCAATGACACCAGATACAGTAGACCATAGTTAGTTTTTCTCCTCAATGTATATTAACACTTTATAATAAATTATATTCATTCTGGTTCATAGATTCCATCCCCAGCCTGTGAAAATATTGGTTAAGAGACTGTAGCGATTATTTAAAAGCCATATTCAATAAAAAAGAAACCACAATGTACCACTTTAATCACTCATTCAATAGATAATTATTGATTTCCTTCTATGTTCTTTGCACTTCGTTAGTTTCGAAGAATTGTTTGGGTACAGGAAGAGTCAGATGAACTATCACTCAGAATTCATTGTGAATAATAAGTACTGTGTTAGTGGATTACACAGGCAGAGAAGGGAACTCTAACTCAGATTGGGTGAATCAGGGAAAAATTCCCAAGTGAGGTGACATTTACTCAGGTTTTTGAAGGATGAATAAAGATTACCTGGGGGAAAAAGGGAGATAATAGCAAGCAATACTTCATGGTGAAATATTAAAACCTTTTCCATTTTGAATAGGAAAAAAAGACCAGTATGCCACCTATCAATGTTTCTACTCAACATTGTACAGTACATTAAAGCAAGATAAAAAATAAAAGGTATGAGTTTTGAAAGGAAGAAACAAAACTTTTTTGTAGATGATGCAATCACTTTTAAATAATATAATTGCATGCACAAATAATCCAAAAGAATTTACAAGTAAGTTGAATTTCTCTGTACCAGCAACAAACTTTTAGCAAACAAAACATTTTTTAAATGATGCTATTTATACTAAGATAAAAACACCGAATACCTAGGAATAAGTCTAACTAAAGATGTTCAAATCCATAGGAAAAAAATATATGAAAACTTTGTACAGACATTAAAGAACACTTAAATAAATGTATAGATATATCTTTTCTAAGTGTTGGAAGATCCAATATTATAATGTCATTTCTTTTCAAATTGATATAAAGATTCAATAAAGATTCAATGCAATCCCAATGAAATCTCAACTTTTTTTCCCCCTGAGAACTTGCCAAACCGATTGTAAATTTATATGAGAAAATAAAAGATCAAAAATAGCCAAACACTCTTAAAGGAGATCAAAGTAGGATACAATTTCCTACTTAGCCAATGGTCATTAGTATCAAACACCACTCTGAAGATGAGTGAGGCGAAACATGCCTGTCGGATATGGCATTACTAAGGCTATCAGTGGTCACAGTGAGAGTACTTCATGGCTTGATGCAGATGAACATAGAGAAGTTAGGTTGAGAAGTAAAGGAGTGATTTTAAAGTGGAGACAAGGAACAAATTCTAGTATTTTTTTTTTTTAAAGATGTATATCTCTTACAGAAAGAAAAGACATTGGGGTGGATGGATTGAAGAAGTTTTTTTTTTAATAGG
>NW_024354498.1:6221204-6273729 GCF_902729225.1 Pteropus medius
GAACACACAGTGTAAATATATATATTCCTTACTATTAAAGTGTGCAGCTCAGACTTACTGGATTTCATTAACCAATGTCAGCATAAAAAACAAATAAATAAAATTTAGATGATAGGAAAAGAAAACAGCTATGTCTTCTCTAATTTACCAATGTAAATACATTTTTATTCTACTCGTATAGGTTTTTCTTAAATGTACACAGATGAAATAAGCTAACACTACTCCTACTTAATGTTTAAGACTGTGAAAAACATAAATTTGTGTTCAATGAATTGAGTCATTATTTTGGAAAGCTTTTTATTTCAGCTACAATTATGTTTTTTAGTATGTCAGTTAAAGGTAATTTCAAAGATCTTAAAGTAGCTTAAAATTTGGGGCTGGTATTAGATAGACTTAATTAATGCCTCACCATTAATACCTAGGTTGCATAATTGCCAGGCATAATTTTATGTTTATAAAGTTTTGCTTTTCATATATGCCACAGAAAGGCTTTATCCTTGGGCCATGTCAATGAATGTGTTTGTTTTTGCCACGTTGAGAAGGTATAAAAGGGAAGTGCGTGGCTTTAGAAAGTTGTGTTATGAGCTTTGTCTGTCTGCTAAAATGCTTGTGCAAGACAAAAAGTTCTCAATTATCCACATACTTCTTTTCTTCATGAAGTAGAAATTAGTTTCTTTTGTTAAAGGTTATAATTAATATAAATGGTTTGAAACTGCTCTAGGAGAAATCGTGACAGAAAAATACAACTGTGCAAAAATACAACTGTTCCTTTGTATTTCAAGGTTTGAAAGAGTAATTTTTTTCTTAATGCAGTAATATTCAGTATCTTTTTCTTTCTTTTTGATATATGAACCCCTTCATACTTTTAGAATTTTATTGAGGACCCAAAAGAACTTATGTATATGTAGATTAACTGTCAATACTTACTGCATTAGAGATAAAAACAGAAATTTTTTTAAAATTTTTATTTATTTTTTAAAAATTTATTTATGTTTTATGGGGACACTGGTTAATGAAATCTAATAAGTTTCAGCTGTGCACTTTAACAGTAAGGCATTTATATAATTACACTGTGTGTTCACCTCCCATAGTTAGATTTCTTTCTGTCACCATATATTTGACCACTTTTACCCTGTCTACCTTCCCCCTCTCCCCTCCCCCCACTCTACCATTTGGTAACCTCTAGTTCGTTGTCCATGTCCGTGCGTCTCTGCTCATTTGTTACTTTTAGGTTTATATCCCACATACAAGCGATATCATGTGATTTTCAATTTTTTCTGTCTGGCTTATTTCGCTTAGCGTGATTATCTCGAGGTCCATCCATGTTGTCTCAAATGGCAGTATTTCATCTCTTCTTATGGCTCAGTGATATTCCATTGTATATATGTACCACAGCTTCTTTATCCAGTCAGCTATCATAAGACGTTTCAGTTGTTTCCATGTCCTGGCCAAAAAACCAGAAAATTTTAGACCACTTACTTGTTGACTCATTTAAAGATAGCAATGAGGAACATATTTCATATTAATATCTTAATATTATAATGAAATTATTACTGACCTTGCAGATCCCCTAAGACCTGTCTTCAAATATCAGTTTGTTCCAGAATATGAAGGAGCTAATGAAGGACAAAATTTGGAAAGTAAATTTTATTTGCTGTGGCCTGAGTCTGAAAAAAGTTATAAAACGTGTTAAAATCTTGGCAAAGTATGCTCAGTTTTTATGGCCTTATTTCTTTGGTTTATTGCTTATTGCCTTTGCCTATAATATGAAATGTTATGTTTTACTTTCAAGATAGCAGAGGTTCTGTCTAAGCAGAATAATTTCCTGTACTTTATGTCGACTTTATTATATACTTGACTATTAAAGAAAAAAACCAAAAGTTTCTCATTCCTTATTTATAAAAGAAATAAGGTTCTTTACAATCGTGTTACCTTCTTTTTTCACTTTAAAATGTTTATTGACACTTTGTTTAAATATAGAACCAAATGTTGTTTCTCAGGCACCCATACTCCCATCTTAATCAAGTACCCAAGTCTCGTGTGACAATTTCTTTAATTTTTGCCTTCTCCAAATCAGATCCTAAATATAGAAAAAGTTAAATGACTCTTTCAGAACATATTTTACACCTAAAACTATCTTTGTAATTTCTTAGAGGGCTTTTGGAAAATCTCAAAGATTTGTTTTTTTCACGTTCCAAACAGACAAGTGTTAGGCATTTTAGTTTTATTTATTACTTAATATTGATGAGTTACATGGGAAGAGTAGTTAATTAAGTAAGAAGAGATACTCAGCTTTCTTTAGCTTAAATTTGCTTAAATAAATGTCATTAACATAAGTATTTTACAAATTATGTTTTATGTGTAGTTTCTAGAGATTCATTAATGCCCTCACTGTCCCCGGTATGTTTCTATTTCTTACAGGCCTCATGGTGCTTACTTGATATTAGGTGATAACAGTATAGTGTTCATTTCAGTTATTAAAAATGCTAACTAGACCACAGCCTTACTTCTTTCATTTAAATCTAGCATCTTCTAGGCTGGTGAATTTTAATTGGGAATGCACATCATCAGCTTTACCCATGGAGTTTTATAAAAATACTGTTATCAAGAACCTACTCCAGACTTATCAGGTCTCTAACTTGATATGCTTGGTATATTCTTAATATATGATTAGAACATTCTTGACATGTTATACATATTGTCTTTCAGAATTATTAGATAACTCAAGATTTTTTTTCCTTTTGAATAATTAATTTCACCCATTTTTCCTCCTCCATTTGCATACATCAAATGTAAAATTCATTAGCTTTGTCGAAAATAGGCATAATCATTGTGGTTAAAGGCATTTTGTATACATTTTTAGAATGACTTTATTATCTTTGTTTTTCATGACCCAGAAACAACCTAATTTCCTTGTCAGTTGCATTATTCTTATTATGAACTCTCATCAGACCTCTCACATATGAACATTTTCAGTAAAAATTTGTTTTCAGTGAAAGGCTCTTTTCTTTGTAGATGGTTTTTGTTTAACTCTAATTCTTGCCTGAAGCCTGCTGCAAGCTACCAGTTGTGTCTGAGTTTTCAACAAAAAAGGACCATCTCAGAGCCTTGCAAAAAAGGAGTATAACAGGTAATTCAAATTATTTACACTTTGAGAAAGATCTTTGGGTACAGGCTTCTGATGGCATCGTTTAGACAACTTGGAGATCATACCAGTGCACTGAGTCAGGGTTTCCGAAACTCTTTTTAGTGAGGAAGTAGATGGTTTCATGACACTACCGATCCAAGATCCATCAGGACAAGAAGTAATTACATCCGGACTGAATGAACTGATAAGAAAAATTGAGCATAGATAGTTGTTCAGAATAATGTAGGTATTTTTAATGGTTTTTTTTTCTCTAAATTTTATATAAAAAGGACCTTTCTCTTTATCCCTAAGCTGTCTGGAAACTATAAGATTTTTAACAGCTTCATTGAGATATAATTCAGAACCATACAATTCACTCATCCAAAGTATACAATTCAGTGGTTTTTACTATATTCACAGACTGAACATTGCCAGCACCACTGTCAATTGTTGAACATTTATCATCCTGAAAAGAAACCCCATATCCATTAGCAATCACTCACTCTCCATTCTCCTCCATCACTCACAGCCTCGAATCTACTTTCTGTGTCTATAGACTTGCCTCTTCTGGACATTTCATATAAGTGGAATCATACATGTGGTCTTTTGTGACTGGCTTCTTTCACTTAGCATAATGTTTTCAAGGTTCATGCATGCTGTAGATTTATCAATGCTTCGGTCCTTTTTCGTTGCTGAGTAATATTTCTTTGTATGGATGTCCCACATTTTATTTATTCTTAAAACAATTGGACATTTTTATAACCCATAATGTTTAACATTATACCTGATTCTCACAGATACCTTTCCTTCTTCCATCATCACCCCCTGAATTCCAAACGTTAAGTTTCCTTTATGTTTTCTTATTTTTGATGGCAACATAGTATTTGCATAGTTGCATTAAGAATCCATCCTCCTTTTTACTAGAATTAATTGGAAGAAACAGTTATACAACCAAGATCTTGTCTGGAGTATCATATTTGAGAATTATGCTCATCAAATCAGATATTGTCAGATACTTTTATGCAACTCAAATAGTCTTTATGTCGGGAGCTAATGGCATAGACTCCCAGGATAACTCCCATGGGACTTAGAAGGTCCAGACTTACATAAGGTCAGAAACACTGGTGCATTTTGGGGACCTTGAGGGGAATTTATAGGTAGTACACATGAAATGTGGCACCGACTGTTTCTTGGACTTGGTTCGCTTGCCTCAGGATAGCAAATAATAGAGGCTTTTAAAAGCCTGCTCTGAGTTTCCTTACAAAAACTTTCAGCAAAGTTAATTTCAAAAGGCCTATATGGTAAATTAATACCTGCTACATCCGTGTAAATGATCAGGCCAAACCCAATGAGACTGGCCTTATTCGTGATCATGAATAACCATTCTTCAAGATTACTTTGCCTGGTTAGTACTTGGATGGGAGACTACCTAGGAAGACTGGGTGCTGTAGGCTTAAAAAAAAATTTAAAAAGTAAGGGATTGTAATCTGACAAGGTTCTTGCAATCTGTGAGGTCAACCAAAGGTTGCCTCGCAATAATAATAATAATAATAATAATAATAATAATAATAATAAGAAGAAGAAGAAGAAGAAGCAGCAGCAGCAGCGGCAGCAACAGCTTACTTTGATTTTACTTTGAGACAAGGGAGAGAGAGTATATGAAAAATCGTAAGACTGTGGCACGGGCAAAAGAAAGTATTGAGCATCTGTCCTTTCAGTGCAATGCTGGATCCTCTCAGGATTATCTCATTCTACTAGTGGGTCAGCCTTTGCCTTTAACAAGGTTTTCACAGCACTCTGAAGAGACAGGTGTTAACTGGGGGAAAACTGATGACAACACAAGTAATTTTGATCCATACAAGCGCAAGGTAGCTGTGTTCAGTGGAACACACTTTATTATTGCTCAACAAATAGACCACATTTTGCAAATTCATTTCAACACATTCCTTTACTGATATGAATTTGTGGTTCTTTGCCTTCTTCGTGACATCTTTTCCTGTTCCCTGTTAATTAATGAGTTCATAAAAATATGTAACACTTGTTCATTGTATATTTGTTATGAGTCATGATTTTATCTTTTTTGAATTTGATCCATTACTATTTCTTAAGAAATGAAGATTAGCCCTGTCCCACCCCTGTAAATGAGCAGCCTGAGTGGCGGAGTGGGGCTGGCATTGTTAACGGGTAAAGAAGAGGCATGGAATAGGGGATGGGCTGGAGTGGCTGTGGCTCTCAGTGCTGGTGGCTCTTGTGTTTTTTTTGTTGTTGTTGTTGTTGTTCTGTTTTCCTTCGCTTTGTTTTGTTTCGTTTTGTTTTTGACTATTTCTAAGAATGTGACAGAGGCAGGAAATACATGAAAGAGATGACAGAAGCCTTTAGTGAAATAGTTTATGGTAGGAGAAGGAAACTAAAAGGTAAATACCATCAAAAGAGTGAGAGGAGACCTGGGTTCGAGACTGAACTTTGCCACCCGTTAGCTGTGTGACCTTGGTGGGTAACTTTCTTAACCTCTCTAGTTTCCTCAAATAATAGTACTATCTCCTTGGATTATTATGAGAATTCAAGTTAAGTTAAACCAATCATGTAAGTTGATCATCACAGTGGCCTGCATAGAGTATGTACTAAATAAATGTTATCTATCGCTTGTTGTTGTTGTTGTTATTCTCTGGACCTCAGTTTCCTCAACTGTCAGAAGAAGGTCAATGTTACTGGCTAGATCAATGTTACTTGAACTTTAATATGCTTGAGCTTGGGATGCTTGCTTAAAAAGTATTCCTCAACCCCTATCCAAAGTATTCTTATTTGAAGGTCTGAATGAAGTACAGATAGATACCTGCTTTTTTAACAGGCGCACAAGTGATTCTGTGTAGCTGATTTGAAGATTATACATTGAGGAGGACTGTACCAGATGATCGAAAATTTGTCTTCAAGTATGAGCATCTCCATATTTTCCGTCAGCCTTAAACTCTCTTAGCAGGAATGGCAGGCAAAATGCCCAGCCTCCTCAAGTGGTAATAGAATCTGTATTGTTGAGATCCTGAGAGAAAGAGTTAAAAATTTTAGGAAAAGGAAATGGGCGGACCTCTTCATAAAGCTGTATAAAGGGGAATAATTAAACATGACATTAGATAAAATACACATAATTTAAAATAATGGCCTCGAATTGACTATATTTATTGATTGAATCATTTGAAATAGGAAAGAAATCTGAAAGCTGAGACCCTGAGCCCAAAGTGTTCAATACCTACAAGCTGGCTACACAGTGTGCTTCAAGGACTAGCAAGCAGCCTCTACATCACCTTGATAAAAATGCAGAGTCTGAGGCCCCAGCCTAGATCTGCTGAATCGGAATCTGCATTTTAGCAAGATGTTTTAGTGATTCGTATGCACTTAGAAGGTTGAGAAGTCTTGGTATAGAACACAGGACAACATAGGAATCAGTAAGAAAACAAGTATTAATCGTGTGATGCTTATTAATTAATGGTTCCCAGTCGACGGGTACTGGGACACATTAAAATTACTTAGGGAACTTCCAAATATTCCAGAGATTGTGTATTTCCAGTTAGGATCAGAAGACAAATTATTTTGAAGGAGCTCCCCAGGGAATTGTGGTTCACAGCCAGGTTTGGAAATTTTCATTTTCAACAAAAGGGTAGGACAGAGCAGAGGAGTCAGTCTTGAGTTGAACCTTAAAATACAGGTTCACAAACATTGAGACCAAGAACGCACCTGAAATCCAGACATCTCCAATGCAAACTGTAACTGAGAGTTGTGACCTGAGAAAAAGAGAGGGAAAAATGCAGAAGGCTGAATATCATGTAAGAGTACGTACTTTTACTAGACTTATCACGATGACCAATTTGTAAGGTATATAAATGTCTAATCACTATGTTGTACACCTGAAACTAATACAATATTATAGTCAACTCTAATTGAAAATTTAAAAAAATTGAAACTACAGGTTCAATTTTTGCAGAGAGAGAGAGAGAGAGAGAGAGAGAGAGAGAGAGAGCAAGACTGTAAGACAATATTATTATAACTTTTTTCCCAGAGAGTGAGAAACAAAAATGCAAACCAAAGGAAATAGTGTTCTCTGGAGAGTTTTGGCAGGATTTTAAAACAATATCATTTTTCCATTAGAAACTAGGATGAGATGATATTGCTCATAATATTTGGGAAGCCAATGTCACATTTGCTTTATGTTTAGAAACAAATTAAATGGATAGAATATTATTCTTCTCAAGTCCTTTTGGGGGTTAATATGTACATTCCTTTTCTCACATAAGGACAGTTTTAAACTCTTGCTCTACATTGAGTATAGAAGTAATCTAAGCTTGAATTAATTTCAAGAAAATGAGAAATACTTCTGTATGTTGGCACAATAGTTTGACTTCACTGGGTTCATTAAAAATCAGTTGAGATCGGAGATGTAATTATAATTTGAAATGTCAGTTCTATACAAATGTCAGGTCACGGTTTGGATCTATCCAGTCTCCTCCATTCCATCCTCTTTTACTATGACTCTGCACACAACCTTGCTCTTCGCCATGGGTCTTCCTGACTCCGGATCAAGTCAGATGTCCTCCCTTCAAGTTTTCTTGATTTTTTTTTTTGTCAGCTCTGTACCTTGACTATATGTTTGATATTGTACTTTATAATCTTGTGTTAGAAGTTTCTTGTTCATATGTAGGCTTCCTCTTTAGACTTTGAGGCCTTTGAGGCAAATGATGATTTTTAAATTCATATTTGAATATCTAGTGCTGGAGTTTCACTTCTCATATGTTGGCATAAGCTCCTAATAGATCTAATCTCCCATGGATAACAACTATAAATTCTGGACAAATAAAAAATAATTACACGAAAGTTGTGGAGAACAAACCGAGATAGTCAGATTTGATGGCGAAGTTCAAATTTGGAAGAAACAACTCATATCGAAAGCTCCCAGTGTTTGTAGTCTTTGCACAATGGCAGGCTGTGATCACAACACGATGCCATCTTGACCTGCTTTCTTTCTAGACTGGGAAACCCAGAAAGGAGAGGAGCAGAGCAGATGAACATCTCATTCTACATCAAAACCCTGCGCAGACTGACTACTGGACATCACACGCATGGCGAAGACTCAAAGAAGCTTGCAGCTGAGGCTAAAGAAACTGAACCGAGGTATAAACTGCTACCTACCATGGCAAGAACAGAATTTTCAGTTAAATGTCTGCTCAAAAAAAATCCTCCATGCTCTTTGGAAGGAATTTAACAAAATTCAGTCTCTACAAAATAACTTTGAGTTACAACCCAGTATTACCCAATATACAAAACACCAGGAAAATGTGACCCAATCTTAAATGAAAAGACAATCAATAGATGCCAATCCTATGATGACTGAGATGTTTGAATGATCAGATATGAACTCTAAAGCCGCTTTATAATTATGCTCAACAAGGTAAAGAAAAATACTGTCACAATGGAAATAAAAGATAGGAAATCTCAATAAAGATATAGGAATTTCTTCCGGGTCCTTTATTATAATGGTTAAGTAGTCTCTAGAGTCAGCCACCTATCCTAGCCTGTTCTTATCTTCCTACTATCTGCCTAGTATTTTAAATTAATATTTTACAAAACATGCGCCTTTAACTCTCTAGCAGTAGAATGATATGTCACAATTTATGGCTGATATTTCTTTCAGATCTACCTCTATTGAATGACTGGTCCACGCGTGTTGAAATGTCGCATATTGTCTGGCTGCCAGGAATCACTTAGTTCAATAGGCCTCTGCCTAGTTGCCTTTATTCAATTCGGTTTGGACATTATTCTCATTGAATGTATCATTTCTGTCTGCTGGAGAAGAATGTATTTCTCCTATAGACTTAAGCCAAAGTTACACCCGGAACTGTAATATATTGATTAATTAATTTATTAATATCAGTTAATGTTAATGGTGTACTTAAAACTTAAACATCATAAAACTTTCTTTACCATTCTTTGAGTTTAGAGAATAAATACAGCTATTTATAAATGACACTGCCTCTCGCTGATGATTTTTATGTTCATATCAAATGAAGCTTTATAACTTGGATGGAAGTGGAGGCAGGAGCTGTTAATAATCTTTCTCTGACCACAATCATGGCCAGCCCCAAGATAACGTTGAATGGACTAACGAAGGAAACTCAGTACTTATCTGATATCATGGGGCCACTTCATCAGAATCTAGACTGTACAGTGATATAGGCCAAAAACATCACTTTGTTATTTGAACCAGTTTAAGTTAGGTTTTCTGTTCTTCACAGTTTCAATTAACCCCACTGATATAAAAAATGTTTGAGTTGTGCGCTTAGTAATGAACCTTTTTCCTTTGGGTTTATTCAATGTCATATCTTGCTTTAGTATGTGCCGCATGTGTCATAAAAATAATTGAATACTGGAATTTTAAATTCTCATTACCTTCTGAAAACAATTTTTTGAGAACATTTTTGCAATTCCTTGTCCCCCCATCTATCAAAAAATCTGAATTTTTCTCTATCATGGTTCAGTGACATAAAATTTCTTTCAATATTGCTGAAGTGTTCTCTTTTTTTTCAGGTCTTTACACATGCTGTTCCTTTTGCTTAAAAAGATTTCTTCCCCCAATTCTTTACCTAGATAAGAAAAAACTGGTTAAGAGATCTTCTTCGATGCTATAGACTATATTCTCCCCAAATGCTCTGTATTCTCTTTTCATAACCCTTATTTTCCAGCAATTTCTTAATATCTTTCTTTCCTAATACACTCTGTGAGACAGATTCCAAATGATAGGTTGAATTATTGTTTCCAATTCTTTATTAACTCCCTGTAATAGAATTATGCATCCACGCCTTTGGCCATGTGACTTTGCAGTAGTTCCCGTTGGAGTAAGTGGAGGATGTATCCCTGCCTCATTAACTTGAGTTTGGTCATGTGATTTGATTTGATCAATGAAATATGAGCAGAAATGACAGTGTACCAGTTCTGAACCATAGCATTAAAAAGCATAGTACATCAATCTGAGTCCAATGAGGAGACAGAAGTTACACAGTAATTTGAATAGGGGAAGTTTAATATAACGAATTATTAAACTCTGATAGAGGAGTTACTGTAAAGATAAAAGGGAACTCTAGGGATGAGAGAGTATGCAGGGAAAGACAAACTTGGAAGGAGGCTGATTCCCAAGGATGGGTTTAGATTTCATTGGAGAGGATATGGCTACAGCCCATTGGATGATGCAGGAGTTTGCTGGGTTGCCCTGGCCAAAGCTTGTCCACAGAAACTAGGTATCAGGAAACAACCCTCTGAGGTAAAGGTAAGCTGAGGCTGATGGTCAGAAGCACAGAGGGAGTCTGAGTGTCTGGAGCCCACTCACTGGCAAGATGATACACAGTATATTATATGTGGTATCTATGTTGGGACAGCTGTAGGAAACAGCCTCTGGTACAAGTGAGGCAAGGCTCCTGGCTGGGTATGCAAAGAGAGCTAGGGCACCACTGTCAGTTTGAGATCTGAAGCGCACCATTGTCACAGCAGGAGGCTCATGTCTTGTAGATCACTGGGCCTGGGCCAAGCTGTGAGATCACTGAATGATGGTGCACTCACATCACTAGCTGGGACAAAGCACCACTCGATGTGCCTATACACATGCACCTTAAATAGAAGGAAGAGGAAGTAAAACTCAGCACTCTGGAACCAGGAAAAGAAGCCTCATCCCCCTGCATGCTTACTTCCCTGACAAAGCTTACTGGAAAAGACGTGTTTATTGAAAAGAACAAATGTGTAAAGAGTCCAGTCTATCATTTAAAAAAATAATTTATTTTTCAATTATACTTGGTGTACAATATTATATGAGTTTCAGGTGTATAACATAGTGCGTAGACATTTATATAACTTACAAAGCGACCATCCCGGAAAATCTAGTAACCAATGGATACCATACATAGTTATTACAATATTATTGGCTATATTCCCTATGCTATACTTCACATCCCTATGATTATTTTGTAACTACCAATTTGTACTCCTTAATTCCCGTTTTTCACCCACCTCCCCAACACCTTCCCATCCGGCAACCATCAAAATGATCTCTATATCTATGAGTTTGTTTCACTTTTGTTTGTTTGTTTGTTTTCTTTAGATTCCACGTGTAAGTGAAATTATGGCATTTGTCTTTCTCTGTCTGACACTCCACTCAGCACAATACCCTTTATGTCCATCCGTGTTGTGGCAGGTGGCAAGATTTCATCCTTTTTTATGGCTGAGTAATATTCCACTGTTTATTTGTACCGCCTCTTCATTATCCATTCATCCATTGATGGACACACATGTTGCCTCCATATCTTGGCTATTGTAAGTAATGCTGCAATGAACATATATATGCCCATGTCCCTTCTAAGTAGTTTTTTGGGTTTCTTTGAATAAATACCCAGTAGTAGAATTACTAGGTCCTTTTTATTTCTTGTTATAGCCTTTATTTGTCATTTTGCCTGGTATAAGTATTGCTACCCCAGCTGGTTTTTTTTTTCTGTTTCCATTTTCATGAAATATCTTTTTCCATCCCTTTACTTTCTTGTTTAGTTATTTTTCTGGGGTTTTGTTTTATCCTTTTATTTGAGACATGTTTCTTCGTCTCCCCATTTTGGCTGCCTTCCTGTGTTTGTTTCTATGTATTAGGTAGAGCTGCTATGTCTCCTGGTCTTAGCAGAGTGGCCTTATGTAGTAGGTGTCCTGTGGGGCCCTGTGGCACATTCTCCCTGGTCACTTGAGCCAGGTCTTCAGGTGTGTCCCATGTTATGTGTTGTATGCACCCTCCTGTTGTAGTTGAGACTTGGTTGCTGTTTGCACATTAATGGGAGGTATTGGCCCTTGAGCTGATTGGTGTGAGGACTGGCTGGTGACTATGGTGGAGGAGCTGTTGTTCAGGGGCTGACCCTACGGAGCAGGATGCACTTCAGCAGTGCTCTGGTGCCTGCCCTGTCTGCCCTTTGGGTGTGTTCTCCTCGGAGACAGCCTGGTGATGCTCTGTCTCTGTCCAAAGCTGTCCTTCAGGGCCTCCTGGGAGGGGCCTCACCCCAGGCCAAGTTCAGCTGCAGCCTGTGCCCTGCCCAGGGCCACCTGGCATGATCCACAAAGCAATCCACAGATGGCTACCACCCACTCTGGGCTTGGAGATGTGCCTCTAGAGGCCAAGCCATGAACTGGCCCCACCAGTACGGGGCTTGAAACTATTTAGCAAGAGGTACACGCCACGCTGAAGCCAGGTGCTGCTTTTTGGGGTTTGTGAACCTTTGAGAGGTTTTAGGAAAGTCCGCAGCATTAACTACAACAGGCTGTTTATGTGGAAAAGCCACTGGAAGTGGCTTGGGTGGGCCTGTAAGTTGGGTGGGGCGGGGTCTCATGGAATCACCTGAGCAGGGAGACCAGTGTTAGCCATGCTGATGGAGCCTCAGACATTGCGGCCACCTGCGTCTCTTCGCTGGGCAAAGGGAGGGCTCAGCAAGGGAACAATGGCCTCTGCCAACACTTCTGTCTGGGAGAAAGGTGCCCCTCCAGCGCTCGCCCTGAAGCCAGACGATTGAGTTCCTCCTTGTATGTCCCTGGTGCCTTTTGATCTGCTGTCCCAGCGCTGGAGCTCAGCAGCTGAGTCCGTCATCAAGTAAGTCTATGCGTGGGCCCTTTAAGAGGCAAGTCTGGGACTTCCTCAGCCCTCGGTCTCACTCAGCCAAAATGTCTGCTTGTTTTCATAGCCAGAAGTTGTGGAGACTTTTCTTACTGGGTCTGAAACCCTGGGTTGGGGAGCCTGATGTGAGTCTTGGATCCCTTTCTAGATATCTTTCAGGTGAGATCTCTTTCCTGATTCTCAACTGCCACGTGTGGGTGTGAGACTAGCTAGCACATTCTGCATCTCCTCCCTTTCTGCCTGTCTCGAGGTGACCTCTTCTGCGTGTTCTTAGGTGTAAGACTTCTGTTTACCTAAACTTCAGGCGACTCCCAGTGATGGTTGTTCTGTAGTTTGGTTGTAATTTTTTATTTTTTAAGCCTATAACGCCTGGTCTTCCTAGGTGGTCTCGCATCCAAGTACTAACCAGGCCCAACCTTGCTTAGCTTCCGAGATCAGAAGAGATCAGGCACGTTCAGGGTGGCATGGCTGTAGACTTGTTTAGTTGTAATTTTGATGTGGTTGTGAGAAGAGGCCAGCACAGCATTACCTACTCTGCCATCTTGACTGGAAATCGAGTCCAGTCCACTCTCGCAGAGCAGGTACTAAAGAGTGAATTTGGAGTTGAAAGGCAATAAGTTGATCACAGGCATGCTCTGATAAATTCTGAGCTTCTATACTTTGTGAAAAGAACATGGCTCAGAATCATTGCTTCTTCAGACTGACTCAGACAATGTAGAGCAGACATGAGCCTTATGTGGAGTTTGGCGTAGCCCAGGTGAACTTTGAACTGACAGCCAACTTATAAACCTAGGAGTATTAATTAAATGTTCATCATAGCAAGTTGTTGAGATTTCGAAGGTATTTGTTATAAAGAAAAAATCTGACTAATATATTTTGTTTTCCTCTACTTCCCTCGCGCCCGTACCTAGGTTATAAGAGGACCTCAAACATATATATTTTTAATGAATCACTATTCAAACTTTGGGGCCATTTTCTAATTTTGTTGAAAGTTTAGCCCAGGTGTTGTTTAAGAAGCTACAGATTGAGTCATCCTTCCAGGTACACAGAAGAACAGGAACAACATCAGGAAGTATCTTACTGAATTTCAAATCTGTTATTTAAAAGGAAAAAAAAAACTTGAGAAAAACCTAAACCCGGGAATTGCTTTTTTAGCTTTTAAATCCATGTAGCTCATACAGCGTGGTGCCTTTATATGATGCGGCTAGGCCATTAGGTCTGGCTTCATCATCTAAATTGGTACCTTTTTGATGTTGCTTTGGGGGAACAAGGTAAAAACTAATCAAAAGAAGATTGCCTTGTATGGGAGCCAGCTATTGTTCAAAGGGTGAATTTATGGGCGAAGAAAGAAAACAGATAATCAAAACGTAGCCTCTACTTGTAGGTCTGCAACTATCATAACCAAATTTTATGTTCCAACCTTTTTGTTCTGTTCCGGGTCATGCCACACATCACACCCTCATGTATAACTGACTAATGGTGAAGAACTCTGTCCTTTCAATTATTATGTTAATATTATTTTCATTACACCAGAAAGAACCATCAGTAGGCATTAACACATTCTTCAGTCAATTGAAATTATTTTCTAAATATTTTATACTTAATATTTTATAAATAATTTTAAAGTGTCTTTAATATAATGATATGACTCCCTTTCAAGGATACCTGGTAAAATTTTTGGCATAGTATTTCAAACGTGATCATTGGTCTGGCCACACCTACTGGCCATTACTACTGGTGTACTGAAGAGTTTGGCCCATCTTCTCGTGATGCATATAGTAGAGCTGCCCCCTTATTTGTGACCGGAGTTATGTTCAAAGAGCTCGTTAGCACTTCTATATCTGTCCTGAAACCTTACACTTAAAATGAGCTGCTCTGTATCTGCTGTCACCTTGGACCTTGTTCTGCTGCTGTGTCTCCTGCTACTTCTTCTTCCAAGTCATCACCACTCTGCCGTACAGGGGTTTTGACTAAGTTTTTCATAGCAGGACTTTTTTCCCCGATGAAACACACTATTCGCCCTCCCTCTGTCAGTGGTATAGTCATTTATTTTCCTTCCAAGGATATTCATTAAAATATTTTCACAATAAAATTGTACATTGTTTGTATTATTTTAGGTCCATAACCTCTTCTTTCGATTTTGAAAGTTTCGGCTTTCTTTCCTCTGATACTCGTCTAAAGAATCTAAAATTGGTTTCCATTCTTTTTCTAACTTCTCTTTTTCTGAGCTGGAATAACTTTTGGTATATTTCTCTGAACAAGGCTTTCAAAGAGTTGAAATGATATGGTCACTAATAAATGAAGGCTACAAACAACGTAGACCTAGATGGAATTTTAGGCCATTTTCTCTAACTTTCTCCTTTTGCAGTTGAGGTTTAGAGAAATGAAGTGACCTGTACTAGGTTACATAGCTAGATGGTGGCAGATTTGGGACCAGGGCTTAATAACCCGTTCTTCTCTCCCAGCTCTCTTTTCCATTGTATTATGCCACAGAATGAGAAAATGCGAGAGCAGAGAGAGGTGTTACAGGTCACTCTATCTAACCATATCGTTTTAAAGACAGGAAAACCGATGCCAGGAAAATTCGGACATCTGGAATGACAAGTATTCTTGAAATTCCAGGGAACATCCCAGAAAAGGCCTGTTGTTCTTTTAAATTTCAAAATGAAAAGTATTTCAGCAAATCTCTGTCCAAAGATCTGACCTGGTGAGACAACTCACTGAGAGCATCTGTAGCTTACAGTTTCATGTTTGTTGGGAAGCTTGAGCCATCCTCATGAGTAGGCAGAAGGAGGAGGTATGCTAGGAAATCTCTCCTAACAGAAATATCATCCTACAGATCCTTTATGGGAGATTAATTTTTGAGGATACTGAAGGCTCCATTCCCTCTTTCAGAATTCCCAATTAAAATGCACATAATCCTTTCGAATTACTTTGAGTCATGTCAGATGTTATTAACTATTACTTCAAGGGTTTCCCCTGAGAGAAGGGGTCCCTCGATGTGCTTTTGTAGTAAAGAAGGGAAGCCAGGACAAGAG
This sequence comes from Pteropus medius, assembly GCF_902729225.1. Taxonomy (NCBI): domain Eukaryota; kingdom Metazoa; phylum Chordata; class Mammalia; order Chiroptera; family Pteropodidae; genus Pteropus; species Pteropus medius. The sequence continues at coordinate 6,237,046 of NW_024354498.1, forward strand.
TTCCAATGAGATGTCTTTCTTCAAATTAAGCTTCCTAAACCACACTTGGGACCAAGTTAGATTTCAAAACTTGCTGCTTTACAGAGGCAGCAGTTCTTAGGAAATATAGCCCCACTGAATAGTTTTACCTGAATTATGCAAAATTTGGGTTGAATCCCTAGATTTCCTTCTCAATCTCATTTTGCAATTGCTAATGATCCCACATAGAGGCAAGGGACATATTGGAGATGAGGCTTAAATGAAATAATCTAAACACATTCTTAATTTTATTTGCAATCTACATATTTCATCAATGCTAAGATATACTTCCTCTCCCCATTTTAACATTTCTGAAATCGAGATGTTTCTAGTGGTTGGTGGTGTCTTACAATCATTGGCACCCAGGTGGTCATTGTCCTGTAGTTATTGCATGAATGGGCACAAGCTTGATCTTTGTTTTTGCTGCTGTCATTTCAATTGATTTATATCACCGTTAAATTTAACTAGTATTTAAAATATCTTCTATGGATTATTCTATAATTTGGTAAAGAAGTATTAAGATATTGTGACTGTAGAGTGGCTGCAAAACAAAGCATCAGGGTACATATTTAATTAGTGAAACAAATAGCTGTCATTCATGGAATGATGACAATTTCACATTTTCTTTTAGTGCAATGACCAAGTGCTTGAAGGGATTTAGAAAAGGAAGGTAGTCACGGGTAGATAAAATCTGCTACATTTTGTTATTCATATTTATGCAAAAAGCTTTGCCCTATACCTTACCAAGGAAGACTGTACGAACATCAGCATTTGCAGAATGGGTATTGACAGGTTGGAAGAAAATCTTGAGGATAATAGTGGAGCATTGTCTTAAGGAATGTTGTATTACCAGCACTCTCAATGGCACAGAGGACAAGAGGACGAGATCATATGTATACTATGGTATAACACAGATATAAAAACAAAACATAGACATGCAAATTCTGGATTGAAAATTGATTTAAAAGAATTGGACAATGAATTTGCAGTATCCCTAGAAATTAAATGAATGTATTTTTTAATATTTTCCTTTTGATGTATACATAGTAATGAACATGATTAAAATCTATGTTTAAGTCTAAAAACTTTTTTCAAAAATTATACTAAAAAATTTCTAAGTAATTAGGAAACATTGTCATAATTTAATTTGAAAAACTTTTTTCTTTCTTAGTGTTCCAAAAATGATGGCATATCTTATAATTAATGATGTAGAGGAGGAAAATTTTCCTTATACCTTTCTCGATTCTTCGGCTGGTCTAATAATGAAATTAACATTTGGGAGAATAACAGGAGAAGAATTTAATTACATACATATAGGGCCCCATAAGAATATGAGACTCACAGATAGTCATGCAACTGAGGCTTATATGCCATCCTGAGCTAAGGAGAAGGGGGTCGGGGTCTGGGATTTAAAAGGAAAGGAAGAAAATTCACAGGGAGTTAAGAAGAGCAAATATTTATAAACAAATGTTTGCCATGTCATCAAGAGACAGTGGGACGCAGAGAGGAATTTGGACAAGCAGGACTTGTCAGCTCTCCCCAGCCCACCACACTTAGCCCATACTCTGTAGTTATCTCTGGTGACAGCTCTTTTCCTAGACCAGGCCTAATGTCAAATTCTTTTAGGCAGTTAAGGGAGAATTAAAAGCTCTTCTAGAGTCTTTGGGTCTTGTCTTCAGCTCAAAATAGTTTGCATGCCAAAGTGGCACGTTATGGAGAGACTTGTTCTGAACCCCTTCAATGACAACTTAGATTCATTGGCAAAGCCTGGAAAAATCCAAGTTCTTTAAATGTCAAATTCTTTGCACTATGTCTATTAATAGAATGCACTCAGTGATTAGAGGAGAGTCGATGAGAAGAAACTAGTGGAGGAACAGTAATGGTTACAAAATCTGTCTAGGACGAGTTCTTAAGTAATAGCTATGTGTATTTGAGAAGGAAGCTATCCTGCAAGTCAATTTTTCAAGTTGCTTTGACATTTGCAACTCATAATTGATCGTTTTTTATCTGGTGTCTGAATTTCTGCTGGGAAATTATCAGAGGCACGCACTTGAATTATCTTGATTTGCTGGATGGGATAATTACATATGATGATTTTTAATCATACCTGTGAAGACTCTACAGGAGACCAAATATAGTTATAGAGTTAACCTTTTAATTAGTTTGGTCGTTATTAAGCAGAAGGTGATCAAGTAAATTGTGGAAGGCAAAGTCGTATTCACCTTCTCAGGCTTTACAATGCAGATGCAGCTGCTCCCCCAGGGATGATGGCTGCCCATGAGCTGAAGATTTGGGTTCTCTTACATTGAATTCTAGAGGTGCTGATCCAAGGAAGATGTTTTTAGCTTCTTACAAGTTTTTAAGCTTCTTGAGATTACATCAAGACAATCATGAAAGACCAGCCACTCAGGATTGATCTTGGCTTGAAGCTCAGATGCCTAGTACTAAAAGGTTCAAGTTTGGAAGTTCACTGGGATAGCTTTCTAGACCATTTATTTTCTCTTTGGCCACAGTTACGCCTAACTCGATGGTTTGTCTTCTCATCTTTGTATCCCCACTGCCTATGTCACAGTCTTGCAGAGTTCACACTAAATAAAAGCTCACAGATCGCTTTTTTAAAGGCCAAATTTTCCTTAAGTTTTGAATTATACTTTCTATATTTAGAGTACTAACTCTCCATTTTTTTCTGGAGAAAAAAACTGCCTGCATTTGACATCAGGATTTTAAATCTTTGTTAAAAAATCATGTTCATATTAAAGGGGAGCAGAATTTGTATGCCTCTTTGGTGTAAGGATTATCGTGACCTGGTTATTTTTAAGAAACTGCAGACACAGGAGAAGCTCTGGAATCTGAGTAAAAGTTGTCCTTTTATAAGAGACATTTACATTTATTTGGAAAATCTCCATTGTAAGGGTATCTCCCTCTCGGTACCAGGTAGAGAATGACAAGCAAGTGTTTAGAAACTCTCATCAGTGGAGAAGGCAAGGACTTATAACTGCATAACAACTTTATTCTTGTTTACTGTGCTTTTTCTGATAGTCTCCCATAATTCACGCCTCCCCCCCCACACACACCTTAACCCCTATATCTTCTTTCATCTTTAGCTGGAGATGGTATTTAAGCTGGTGGCTTGGGCATTTTGGGGAGTGACTCATTTTTTTTAGGTATCTCTCGTATATACAAGAGATATACATGTTATTAAACTTCTGTTTGTTTTTCTCTTATTGATATGTCTTTGATTACAGGGGGGTCTTGGCCAAGAACCTAGAGGGAAAATTGTTTTTCCTCCCCTACAACAGAAATAAAGGGGAATCAAATTACTTTAATTGGTCATTTTTGCTTTTCCCTGTCCCAAGCCCATTTTAACTAGTAACTGGGCTCCTACAAAGCCAAGGCTGAGAACCTCAGAATACAGGTATTCGAGAAAAATAAAAGTCATCATTGACATGAGTTAAAGTCAAAAGAGAAAGAAAATTAATATTAAAGACTCATGAGCATACCTCTAAAGACAAACTTCATCTTAGATAACCAAATGTCACATCAACTCTTTAGAAATATTTGGAAGTTTGCTACCAAAAATAGATAATTTTTTTATAAAGTAAAGAGTTAGATAACACAAGATTATATTCACAGACCATTAAGATTCTCTAGTGCAATAAACTGAGCAAGCTGAGGTTGATGTTTGTTGACCTAAGAACATCCAAAACTAGAGAATTTTTATAAAATATATTTGATTTTATTTGAGCCAAACTGATAATTGCTGGGAAGCAAGGTCTAAAATGCTCCAGAGAATGACAGTTTGCAGTTTCTTTTATACATTTGGAATTAAGGAGAGAAAGAACTAAGGAAGATTACTTGAAAGCGAGAGAAAGCAAGGTGGGACTGGACTACAGGATGGTTAACATGACTGTGTGATCTCTGGAAGGTACACCTTCGAGGGATCTGGAAAGGAGGATTACTTCTGGCATTTCAAAGGTGTTTTAATCTAGATGCACAAGAACAATGGAAAGGGCTGGCTTAAAGACCTTTCACTTAAAGAAGTTACTGGCCTGGGGTGTGACTACCCACCATGATCTGCCCAGGTAGGAATTTGTGATCAGATCGCCCTGTGAGGTTACTTTCAGTTAGATTTATGACAGCGCCCCTTTTCATCCACACGTGGGAAAGTTTTTCTTTCAACTGCAAGTATACTTTATTAAGTCAAAGAAATGTTTTATATTGAATATCAAGGAAAGTTGAACATTTAATTGAACCGATGTAAACAGGATAGGAGATACTCATAGTGTGGGGAAAAGAAGAACACACTACTGCCTACTGTTCCTTTGGAAATTTTTAAGTAGACTGAGAAAGGCGTGCTACTTTGAGATTACATTTTAGAATTTTTACGTACCTGAGGTCATACCAAGTCTAAAATTACTTAAGGATTTATTTATTCTATAAAATCTGAATCTTCCTTTTTTAATGATACCAAGAAAGAGTAATACTGACATATTTAAAATAAGAGATCTCAAGAGCTAAAAGCTATTTTTTCTTGATGAGTTTTATTAATGTGAAATTTAAGAACACTTCTAGGATGTCAGTTTGCTTTTTCCTTGGCTCCAAGGACTCCAGTTCAGTGGTTTTCAACTGTGGTTGGTTTAGAACCCCAGAGGATACTTGACAATGTATGAAGACATTTTTGTTTGTCTCAACTGTGAGGGTTAGGAGAGAGTTGCTACCGACATCTAGTGAGGCCAGCAATGCTAGCTAACATTACACAGTGCACAGGACAGCCCCCCACAAGAAAGAATTATCTAGCTCAAAATGTCCATAGTGACAAGGTCGAGAAACCCTGTCCTAGATGATGCTATGAGGGAGAATTTTCATTAATAACTAATTTAGTCAAGTATTTGAAATCTGCGTTGGGTTTTATATATATTATTGCATTTAATCCTCATGACACTCCTATAAAGTGGATATAATTATTACCATTTCACAGATGAGGAGATTGAGGCAGGGAAGTTTCAAGTAATTTACCCCAGATCAGAGTTACTACAGGTAGGTTGACTGTAGATCTCAAGCTCAAATCACCAAGTTTTATTGAAGTTTTGACAGAATGGCTAGCTTCATCTTATGCAATATGATCTTACACAGGTGAATTTCATCTAGAAGGACAAGAACTAATGCTCTGTGAAATTTCAGTGAGATAGTTTAAATTTCAAGAAAGCTACAGTAATCCAAAGAATCAATGGTTGTTTTGGTCATGTTTTACAGGTTTGTAATAGGAAAAGCCTGCTCCTTATCTACATTCCCCTCTGAACCACAAGCTCCTTGATGTCAGGAGATTTATCTTATTCATTGTTTGATCTCCTGGACCTTAAACATTGCTTGATACATAGTAGATGCATAATAAATATTTGTTGAGTAAGTGAAGGAAGAAATGAATGAGAAAATAAATGAATAAAAAATAATAAATTATCCCTGAGCTATTTTCATTCCCTTAATTTATACTGTAGTGTTGCTAGCCATCAAAGTCTTTGAAAATGTATTCCAAATCTTGTTTTTTCATAATTCTCTCTACGACACAAATGAGAAAGATGTACACTTTCCTCATACACACATGCACGCATGTTCGTCCACACTGATGAAGAACATGGGTAATTCATTCTATTTGGGAGAAAATCAATCGAGTGTTTGTTTGCACTGTGAACATCGCCAGGAACAAGATTGTTGCTGTGCATTTACTGATGAAATGTTTAAGGGGCAGATGTGGGTTATTTGAGCCTGTGCTTCCAGATCACAGAAATCTGTAGTCGCTTTAGAGATAGCAACTCTATTTTGTTTCTGTTTGTTTTAATCTCACACCTGAGCTTTATTTGCTCCAATATCATTTTAATATTGTTCCCTTGCCAAGGTCAGCAGTGAAAATCTCTTGGTGTTGGGATCAAAGGTTAATCACAGTCACAGCTTTCATTCGAGTGGATGCAAGCATGGCTACTGTTGACTCTGCAGGCATCTGCTGTAGAGCGAAAAGCACCGATCTGGGCATTGGGGGTGTATATTAACTATTAATTTCTGCCTAACAAATTACCTGGAAACTCAGCAGCTTAATAAAACAAATTTTTATTACTTCATAATTTTGTGAGTTAGGAATATAGACATGGCTTACTTGGGTATCCCATTTCAGAATCTCTAATAGGGTCAGAAACAAAATACAGGCTGAGACTGCAGTCATCTTAAGGCTTGATGGCTTCTAAATTCAGTCACATGGTTTTTGGTAGGATTCAGTTCTTCATGGGCTGTGGGACTGAGGGCCTCAGTTTCTCCATGGCTGTTGACCAGAGGCTGCCCTTAGCTTCTTGCCAAGTGGGCCTCTCCACAGGGCAGCTCACAACATGACAATTCGCTTCATCAAAGCAAGCAAGCAAGCAAGCTAAAAGAGCCAGAGAAAGAGTGCAAGCAAGATGGAAGTCACAGTACTTTATAATCTAATCACCAAAGTGACATTACATCTCTTTTGCCATATTCTATTTTTTAGGAGCAAGTCAGTAGGTCTAGCCCTTGCTCGAGGAGAGGGGATCACACAAGGGCATGAATACCAGGAGGTGAGGATCATTGGGAGCCATTTTAGAATCTGCCATCACAAGAGACTTAGATTTCAATCAAGTGACAGTAATTAGCAGTGTGACACTGGCTACGTTATTTTGGTATTTGGCCCTCAGCTTTCTCATTTGCAAAATGAGTGGGTTGAACTGCGTTGCCATTGTTGTTCATAAGATGTTAATACGTGTATCCTACTTCTGAGAATGACTTGTTAGAGGTAACTAAAGGGCATTAGATATTCTTTATTGTCTTGGTTAGGCTTTTGGCTTCAAGGAGTAGGGTCTTCCTCAAGTTACTGCAAGGAAAGCTGTCTTCTGTAATTAGGACCCAGGTGGTTTATACTGAAATGGGAGGTGACTGGTGAATCTGGGAATCCTCTCCTTTTAGGTTCTCTGAGAAACCTTTGTCATGGCATTTGTGCATTGCTCTGAGAGTCTACTCCATTCTCTCCCGTTTTCCGTCTTCCCCTCAACACATGTCTTTTACTTACTCAGTTTCTGCTTTCTCACTATTTTAATTTGCCATGGTCCCTCATGACCTGAATTCTACTTTCTGACATTTCCTCTATGCATCTTTTCAATGACTGATGCATACCGTATCTCCCCATGTAAATTCAAGAGAATACAATCTTATGGTTCCAGATCATCTTCTCATGACAAGCTTCCTGGAGTGTGTGGAAGGTCAAGACAGGTTCACCATAAGTGATTGTGCACTGATATTTTGGTGTTTCCAGCACCTCATGTGTGGAAGCACAAGTCCAAGGATTACCTCTGGTGGGTCCAAAGTGCTTCCACTTGCATCTTAGCCTTTCCTTTTTTTTTTTTAATTGATAAAAGAAAAATTGGTGCACAATGAGATAAAAATCTAGGGAGAAGTACAAATACATTATCTGTGTCCTGGAATCTATAATAAGATAGGAATCTGAAAAACAAGAAAAATTAACTCAAATATCTTGAGTGATTTGTTCTATTGATGAATTGTGGAAACTATGACATTCTGAACCCACACCCTGTCACCAAGTATACTGAGCAGAGAATTATCTGAACTGTATTCTGTGAGATTTCTATTGATTTCAGTAATTAAGACTTTCAATCGATTTCAATCTTTCCAATTGATTTCAGCCAAATTGAAACATTTGCCAAGTCCCTGTTGACTACCCAGCTTAGAGTAGAAGTCACAGCAGAAAATTCAGATCACTGAGAACATATTTACTCTGCAGTAAGAATGGAGAGTGCCTCACACACACAAAAGTCTCCTCTCCAAATAGGAATCAACATGTTTTTACATTTCCCTACTTTTGTTGAAAATACAAGTCTATCCTACAATGTGATTTCATGAACGTGTTACCCTTGTAATTAAATGAAGATTCATTAATCCTTTTTTCATCTTTGCTTATTGATATACAGTTTTTTAAATCCCTTCAGGCTTCATTTCTTCCAGAAAATCTTTTGCAACTTGATTCCTTAGTTGGACTTATAATCAATTATATGCTTCTGGAGCCAAGGAAAGCTAAGTGACCTGCCAACATCACACAGCTAGTTAGCGGCAGAGCTGCAATTGGAGTCCATGTTTTCTCATTCCAGATTTAAAGAACTTTATACCTTAATTAATCAATTAATAAGGTATCATTGAGCATCTTTTCAGTTTGGGGGTAGGACTTGTTATAAAGTTATAAGATTTGAGATATGGCAAGGGAAATAAGAAATTATTATTATTATTATTTTTACAAAATGTTCTACTTTTAGCCCTCAAATCCATGGGACTTCGATTTCACAGCAACATCTCCCACTGTCACAGTTATGGGCATCCACTGATCAAATGTCCAAATTTCTACTACAGTTATTCAATCACATCCAATTATATCCTCCTGCTATTTAAGCTAGTCCACCATTTCCTACTGCTTCCAATCCATCCTCTTCTCAAGACAGCCCAGACCAGCCAGATATACCATGGCCTATCTCCTTTGCACCTTTGTTTATGCTATTAATCTCCTCCTTTCCACCTGCCCAAGATATCTGTGAACCATCTCAGGATCCTTTATTCCTTGTAGTATTTACCATTTACTGTAGCCTGCTAACCTTCTTTTGCTTGGCATGCCCATAACAGGCAGAATGTTCCTTTTATTTTTACCTTATACTGTTCTCTAATGGTATATGGATATAAGCCCTGTCTCTAACTAGACAAGAGGCTCCTTGATGACAACGATGATGATACTAGCTTCTTTTGTGACCCTCACAACTCCTGGTATAAAAAGATGAATTTGATAATAATTAGAGGATTCCTATAAAGTTTATATTAAGATCACAGAACAGCAGACATGACAGGATAAACTTGCCCTGTGGTACAAGACAGACTAACTGGGAAACTGGGCTTATGAAACATTATTAATATGTTCACTCATTCATGTATTTATTCACTCATCCTTACACTTATTCATTCACCTCCTGTTATATTCTAGGAACTGGCCTAACCCTATGGATAAAGAGTATGAAAGACTTGATAATAAGGTTATTACCCTCTTGATGCTTGCAATGGCACAAAATAAAAGTCCATGTAATTTTGGATACATAATATTTCTACATATAATTTTTTTCTTTTTAATTCCCATTTTTCTTCAGCCTATTCAATCAAATAGGCAACTGTATGTTCATTTATTTGATGGATGTATATGGTAAGGGTTGAAAAATACAAGTAGCCTACATACTTTTCTGACTTTAAGTCTCTAAAAGCCTAAGCCCTTAAAGTTTCTCTGATATCCTGAGGATATTCTAGAAGGTTATCACAGAAGGTAAGGAGCAGTTACTTTGCATTTTTGGTTATATTCATAAACTCTTCTCACCCCCTGCCTCCAAATCAGTATTTTGCCCCGAGACACAAGAAGCCCAATCCATTGTGAAGAAAGTGAGGAAGTACAGAGTCTCAGTAATCTATTAGCCTGTTGGAATGGGAATTTGGACTCAGAAATTAAACTGAAGTATAGAATAAGTAAATAAATAAAGAAGTGATGGTTTATGTGCCTTTGAGACTAGAGACCGAAGTAAGTGTATGTCTGCTTTGTACTTTACTCTCACATTCCCATCCGACGACACATTCCCTTTGGGCAGTCAGTGGTTAATTTCAATTCTCCCACTTGATAGCTTAACAATGAAGAGCAGAAATAAGTTTTATTAAAAACTTTAAAAAGCCTCTCACCGACATTGTGTAACAGGCGACACTATACTCCAATGTCCCACAACGCCCTCAAATGAAACTTCATTCAAATATCACTTGAAAACCCATTACTAAAACAACTAAGACTATGAATCCAAATAATTTAAAATTCTACTGAAAGCAAATCATATTATAAAAGTAGACTTACTCGTATCAAAGTAAGTAGTGATGACCAGTCTAGGGAGGAGCCCTTAATTAGTTGACATGTTCCTTTCGTGGCTTTGGGGGATGTTCTAGGGGCTACTATGATACAGGTTTGCTGTTTTTACTCCTACAAGATCCTCAACCTTTGGGTATTTTTGGAAAAAAAAAAGTTTAGCCCACCTAAAGTCATCAGTGGACGACATCCATGTTTGTCTCCCTTGTCCCTATGCAATATCTCACATATAAGAGGACTCACTTAGCATGCCCTTGCCAGAGTCACCAGAATTGAGACCTCCTGTGCACAGATGGCTATTCCATTTGGAAAGCCTAGGATGTGGATGTGATTCCCATGGCAGACAGTTTATTTTTTATTTTTTGTACCCCAGCCAATCATAAAAGTACTATGTTCTCCAGTCAGACGTCCCAAGGTGAAAAGAGCTACAGGTCAGCTTTGAGAAGTCAAAGGAGAACAGATTTAACAAATAGAGGAAGATTTGTTCCTAGCTAATTAATATTTCATCATTAGACTATGTTATTTTGCACAAATACCTGAGCTTATCAATTATGTATAGAAACTGCTTTGCTTAGAATCACATTTGCTCTGAAGGAAGGATTTACATAGTAAACGAGTGAACACTCTAATACAAACAGAATTAGCTGCCTTACTGATGAAATAAAATTTACATTTTAAAAAAGGTATTTTGAAATTTCATGATGCATGTGGACTTTATCTTGCCTTTAGCTTTTCTTCTATAGAAAATAAAACTTATTCATAGTCTCCTGTCGATACTATGGTTTAGTGTCTAAATGTGAGTATTATTGTAATTTATAAGTCATAATCCCCTTATCGGCATACTACTCCTTCTAAAAAGGCTTCTTGCTACTCTAATAAGATTTTGTTCCTACCTCTTCCACCTACTGTCCCACCCCCAAATCAGAGTATGTGTTTTTGCATTAATGTAACATAAGGGAAAGTGTAGCCAAGGATATCTAAGAAAACTGAATCAAGTTTTGAACATTCTTTTTGCTCCTATTTGGACCTAAGACAACAGAGACTATTTCTTAAATTACGCAATGTCGATTAAAGAAGGAGAGCATACTGACTCAGGCCAGACTATGGAAACACACATACAGACACGCAGCCCCCACTCCATCCCCCACATACACACACGTAAACCTGGATGACCATCACATCATCCTGCTACAAACCAGACTTTCTGGCCAGGATGCTTGAGTAGGTTGCCATTTTCTCTTAGATTTGGTTTCTCAATATTGTGGTAACAGCTCACAAGCATGGTTTATAATGTAATTTTCTCCAAATTTGGATTGGTGAAACCAAGTGACCAGAAAAATATGAGATAATTTGGGGGGGCTATAATCCAATATTGGAATGTTAATGGCATTTAAGAGCTTCTAATCCTTCTAAATGAATTCATGACATATCAGAGCTGATAACACTATCTTGAAAAGATCCCAAGAACCAGATCTCTGGGCAATGGTTTACAAACTAGCCAGCATCTGTTCAGGATATTTTCCATCTCAACTTAGGAAACAAATAATTGTTATTTTGCGGGGGAATGATAACACAAACATTCTGAGTGTTGTATATTTTTAAGGGGCTAATTCCTGATTAGTTGTATTTTAGTTTTCAAATATGTCTACTGTAATCTTTGCTGTTTTTTTTAAATATGAAGTATAATATACTTTCAATAAAGTACACTATTGTACAACTTGATGAATTTTTGTGACCGAGGGCAAGGTATAGAACATTTCTAGCACCATGGAAGGCTGCCTTATCCCTTCCCAGTCAATACCCTCTCCCCAGTGATAACCAGTAGTCAGACAGCATTAATGAGCTTTACCTATGCATGAAATTCATATAAAGGAAATTATGTATTACGTACTATTTTGAGTCTGGCTTCTTTCATTCATCATTAAGTCTGTGAGAACCATCTGTGTCATCACATGTTGTATAGTTCATTCACTTTTTATTGTTGTGTAGTATTCTATTATATGAATAGGCCACCATTTATATATCTTTCTCCTATTGACAGGCGTTAGAGTTGTTTCCAGTTTGTACTTTTATAAATAAGGCTACTATCAATAAATTTGCTCATGTCTTTGGAACACATATGCACTTATTTTTCTTGGTTCTATACCTAGGAGTTGAATCACTAGCTCATATAGTAGATACATGTTTAGCTTAAATAGATACTGTCAATATTTCAAAGTGGCTTTACCAATTTACACTCCCACCAATAATATATATGAAAGTTCAATTACTCCACATCCTTGCCACCACTTTGGAGCAATCTTATCGATTCTGGCCGTTTTACTTAGTGTATAGTAATATCTCACTGTGGTTTAAGTTCGCTCTTTCCTGAAAATTAAAGAAATTGTGCATCTAATAGACCATTTGAATGTTCTCTTTGTAAAATGTCCATTCAAATTTTTTGCCCTTTTCTAAATTGAGTCATTTGTCTTTTTATCTTGATTTATCGGAGTTCTTTATGTATTCTGAATATGAGTCATTTTTTGTATATATAAATTTTTTTTCTCTGCGTGTTCCTTTTCAGGATCTTAAACATGTCTTTTTCTAGACAGAAGTTCTTAGTTTTACTGAAGTTCAATATATCAATCTTTTCTTTTGTGGTTAGTGCTTTTTGTACCATTTTAATGAAAAATTTGTATCTTTTCTAGTTATACTCACAAAATAAAAGAATTGAAAGAAATAAAAATAAAAGCATAAATATACAGGATTTGAATCCAGCATTCTTATTGATGTGGACAATCAGAAAACTTGGAAGTGCTATGAAACTCACTAAAATGGCTGAAATTTAAAAGACTTAAGAACAAAAAATGTTGGTGAGGATGAAGATCAACTAGGAGTCTCATGACTGGTGGGAGTGTAAAATAGTATAGTCACTTTGGAAATCCATTTGTTAGTTTCTTATAAAGTTAAACATTCAGCCACAGTATTATCCCAAATTTCTCCTTCTAGATTACTTTAGAGAAATGAAAACATGTCCACAATAAGCCTTCTTTAGGAATGTTTATAACAGCTTTATAATAGCTCCAAATTAGAAATAAGTCGATATCCATCAACAGTCCAGATGAGCACATTGTGGTAAATTCATTCAATAGTATAGTATTCAGCAATAAATAATAATAATAATAATAATAATAATAATAATCTGCTGATATAAGCAGTAACATGGATGAGTCCCACAAACATTATAATGAGTGAAAGATATCGGACACAAACAGCACATATTGCATTGCATCATTTCATTTATATGAAGTCATAGAACTTGCAAATTATTATAGAGTCATAGAAATCAAAACGAGCTGACAACTTCCAGTTCTAGCAAATATTTTTCTTGCAGGGAAAACGCTACAGAGGATATGAACAGTGCAGTGAGAAAAATTGTATTGTCTGAAACATAAACCCAAATCCTACTGGCAGACAGCTTCGGTTTCTAATTGGGAATATCAGGATGGCAACTGTTATTATTAGCAGCTCAGAAAACATAAAAAAGTGTGTCTGTGTCAGACACTTTATTCTCTAGCACAGAAGGACATTTGGAAGCTTATGGCTCATAGAAAACCAGTCAGTGTGGCTACTGGGGAGAAAAAGGTATGGGCAAGAGGTGACACTCAAGAGAATAAAAGGGCTGAAGAGGAGGCAGAGCTCAAGATGGAAGAAGGAGGGTCCCCTCTACTGTACAGGGAGAGACAAGTTACGAAGGGCTTCCAAAGCCACAATGTGTATTCTGAAAACAGTTCTAAGCAATCTTGTGCATTCTCCCTTAACACTTAGCTACAATCAATGCTATGACAGATTAATCTGTACTTTCTTACTGATCATTGTCAATGTGCCCTATTGTGTGACCTTCAAATTTTTTCATTCTGGGTTTCAGCTTCCATTGATGCTAGTTTTTATTCCTTAATCTACTTTAATTAGATCATAGGCCTTGGCACATCATCTTTTGGTTTATTTTAGATAAAACTACAGATGGAATTATTTCCGTGTTATGAAGAAATGGAGACTGAGGAAAGAAAAACTTGGTATCTCTGTTTTCCACTGCAATATGGCAAGATCTTTTACAAGGCCTAAAGCTGACTGTTAGCATCTTTGAGATATTTTGTCTTTCCCTATGAGGTCTACATGCAGAGAGGTGGGCTTTGAGACTTAATCATCCAGGAGGTGAAACTCAAAAATATCAGCTTAAGCATAAGAAAACTAAGAAAGAGTAAAGCACCCCTAACGGCCAGAAGTTGGCCTAGAACAACAGCTGATCTTTGGTGTTGCGAAGAGCCAGCCTGGCACTCACAGCTGGGCCATAGTGCTCTCCTGTTGGATATAAGCAATCTCACGAAACCCCAACATCTAATAAGCCCACTCTGAGACCATGACGGATCGAGAGAAAAAGACTACCCTGTAATTGTGTCTAAACACAGACAAAAACATGAACATTTCTCAAACCACAAAAATGACAAACATCCCATTGTTATGGCTAATATAAGTGCCTGCTGCTACTTTACCAATTATAGCTTAGACTTCATGCTAGTCTTCCCTACTTTAGGTAAGATTTATCAAGATACCCAGTCGTAGAATTATCTCCATTTCTTGACAGCATCTAATCCAGAATAAAGTCCTTCTTTCTGACCTGTCCCCCAAATCACCTACTACAAGTTCAAATACTATAATAAGTCCTTTCTAACACCCTCTTATTGAGATGTTCTACGGTTCCCTATCATGTACATTCATCCTCATTGTAATAAGTCAGTAAAGCCAACTTTGATTATAATTGTGTTCCTGGTGGTCTTTAGTTATAATTTTATAACAAAATTATAAACCAAATAAAAATCACACCTTGCATATATGATCTGCATATGGGTCAGTTCTAAAAATTATTTCAGTGCCATTTAGAGACTTCTTGCATCTCAATCATTTTTAGCCTAATCTCTTTGCTACTAGAAGCGGAGACAAACAAATCAAATTTGCCTTCCTCATACAGAAAGCTTGTATATATTATGCTTCTGTTCTAGATAAAGATGCCCAGGGGAGAAGTGTGAGGTACCGATCTTTACTGAGTCCGAGAGCATAGACCTCCTTGTCAGAAGGTGAGGCTCACGGAAGCTGGAGAAGGACAAGTAGACCACCCCTGGGGTGATTGCCATAATGGAAAAAAGCAGATGAGAAAGGCAAAATGAGATCGAGCCCTGGAACCCCTCCCTAGAATTGACACTGGGAGAAAAATGCTACCGATGCCTGAACCTTTGCCTGAGCCCAGACACAACACAGCCCAATTTCCTATAAAGAGTCTTCACGAACAGCTATGTTCCCAAGGCTCTGGGTAGTTTTGCCAAGACATTGTCCTTTTGTCAGGGCATTCACACTTAAAACAACTTAGTGGTAGTTTAAAATCAGGTTGTGGAGTCAGAAATACCTGGATTTAAATCCTAGCTCCGTCACTTACAAGTTGATCTTGGGAAAGTTCCTCAACATTTTGTGTTTGAGTTTCTTCTACTGAATAATGGAGAGAATAACTACGTACTTTGTAAAGTTTTGTGTATTTAAAGGGCTGCCTAGTGTTTGGCAGATGGTAAGGTTCCGATAAATGGATATCATTTTTTTATATTATTAGTCTATATTTGGAAACAATGATATTACCTATTCCTAATATTTGATTTTTTTTTTGCCAAATATTTAGAAGAGTTTTACATAGTTGTCATATATACTTATGTAGTTACATGTGTACATATACAGTCAAATACATATGTGTCCATATCTAGCCACAGATAAACACTTGCACACATGGGGTTTTTCATGGATACTGTACTTAGATAAACATTATCAAATTACAGGGCCCAGGTTAGCTCAGAAATGAATAAAAACCTGTGAAGTGGTAAAAGTGACTTTGGAAATTTCCAAATTTGCTGATAATAAATTTTATTTGGATTTTCCCAAGCTATTTCCCTAAGCTTAAGTACTTTCCTTCCTTAAAGAATTTGACAACCCCTCCTGTCATTTTAAATTTCACAGAATTTCTTAGACCAGAAGTAATCATGATGGCCAATACCAGCCTTCCCCACAGTGCTCTGGCCATAGAGACACCAAAGAACCACAGTGAATAATTTTTTAACTATTGTTAATTATTGCCTCCTAAAAGCGGACTTTTTAAGAAGTCTCAATAGACCATAACTTTCTAGTCCAAACGGTGATAATATTTTTTATTGCAAATAGCTTAGAATGACTATTGATTAGATTATTTGCTTTTTCAAAGAGGGCATCAAAAAAACCAAGGTGAAGTGTGATGGACGATGTCAGCATGGAAAAAGACGGTGACTCTAACCAATTAAGGTTGAAATAAATTGCATGTGAGAATCTGACAAAAGTATGACTAGATGAATCATTGCTAGGGGCCCTGCCAGGGCCTTGGAAGGAGCCATTGAAAGTATGGGACCCAGAAGCTTAAGTTTCATTAGTAATGCCACCTTTGCCCTCCGACTCCGAGGCATCGAGAGAGTTTCAATTGCAGTTGTCATTTGTTGATCCAAAGGAATGGCTCTCTAGTGATTCAGGTTGGTGGGAGAACAGGGTTAGGATTCTCTTCCCAGGACATAGGTATGGTCAGTGTCTGTCTTATTAGCACTGACTCCCCAGGGCAGCATAATGCCTATCACAGAAGGGGAGCTCGGTAATCTTGTGAGGCATGAAGAAGAAAAAACTATGGATTCCACTCCTAGGATGACAGGGTTGGTGAACTCCAGTGACTTATTGAATGAGGAATAAATGATACTAAAAGTATGCACTGCACAATTATTGAAAACGCTTTTCTTATATATAAGAAGTTGGCAAACTACAGCTTGTGAGCTCATGGGTCAAATCTAGCCTGCTGCTTGTTTTTGTAAGTAAAGTTTTATTGGAATATAGCCGTCTTCATCTGCTCACTATTGTCTAGACTGTTTTCCTGCAACAACAGCATAGATGAGTAGTTACGACAGACCACACAGTCCGTAAAGCCTAAGATGTTTAGTATGTGGCCTATTGTAAGAAGTTTGTTGACTCTTTATGTATATGACCATATTTTTATTTTGAGTTTCATTTCATTACTGTGAGAGAAGTCAGTCAGGTATTATCTTCACTTGACAGATGACAAAATCTGAGACTCAGGGAGGTTAATGTCTTTACCTCACTAGTTGTAGAGCTGAAGCTGAACCTAAGTGCTGGGACTAATTCGGGTGCACCACAAATGAAGGCTGTTACACTACTTGTAAATGAGCCATGTTATGAAGATTTAGACATGGAAAGCGTCTCTCAGATGAGCTCAATAAATGAAGCAAGCAAGCCTCTATGTCTCCACTAAGACTTCTGGGCAAGTATGGTAGAAGCTCCATACATACCTCAGGCCTTACTACTTAGTCTCCTTCAGCTAACTTCCAACTGCCAGTGTCTACATTTCTTGAAGTGCAAGGTGACTCTGCTCATGTATAGGAGAGGCTGGAATTTCCAGGAAAGAACATCTTCCAGGAGCAGCCAATGACTTAATATTTAGTGTATAAAATACCACAACTCCCTTTCACCTTTGGTTAAATAACCTGAGGCATGGGTTTTGCACCCATTCCCAGAGATCTCTGTAGGATTAATCTTTAGTTGCCTACAGTGGAAGCTGCCTTGATAATGCATTTTTGATTGGCTGCCTTCTCTTCCTTTTTACATTTCCCCACTCCCCTACCAGTGTTATCTGCATCTCCCAAATAAACTACTACTTGCTCTCATATCCTTCTCTAAGATTCTGCTCCTAGGGAAACCCAGGCAAAGACAGGTTTGGATAAATGATCCACTCTTGGAGAAAAGCAAATATTTGGCCTCATGCTGATAGCTGGCCTTGCTTTTTCAGAAGGGGACGATCAGTCACTAGGATGGGGTTAATCTCTTGTGGTTCATTCTATTAACCCAACTACTAGTTTATTGATGAGGGCTCAATTTGCCTGCAGTCACTGGTCCTGGAATATCCCCACCCACCATGTGCGGAGGGATATGTGCGTCAGCCAAGACGTATGCGGCTGCTGCTGACGTGTAAAATGGTGCAATGTCATCAATCAATGTTTCACACATGCTCTCAGCCGAAGGGCGATTAGTGTTACTCAGGATAAAAAGCAATATAAGGCTGCAGATGAATGGGTTATTGAAGAGACTATCAAATCAGCCTGGCTGTAAGAAGTGACCAGAGGCAGTGGGAGTGCTCCTTGTCTGTGCCCAGCAACAGCTAGTGTAGAGCAGCCTTCTGTCTCAGGCTTGGAAGGGATCATTCCACTGATAGGAAGACTAGTCACTTGTACTACTTCCTCCTTCTGGGACAGCCCCTCAGTAGACTCAGTAAATAGGGTGCATCTACTCATATGCTTGTGGCCATGTTTTCTTTTTTAAATGCAAAAAAAATTGAGTCCCTTCAACGTAGTAATAGTATTTTTTACAAGCTTTTTCATTTTGTCTCTGTGACTCTCTCACGGTGTTTGTATTTCTCTCCCTCCTCCCTTTGGCTCTTTCTCCCCCAAACCCTGCCTCATCTTCTTATCTCTGCCTCTGTCTGCTTCTGTCTTTCATACCTTCCTTTCCTCTAGCCCCTATCGCTCTCCCTCATTTTGCTATCTGCTTCTCTCTTTCTCTCTCCTAAATTCTCTGTGTGTTCCCCCTTCCTCTTTAAATGCCTGGCTCCTAAAGTTCCCCATCTGGAGAAACTGTCTGCTTCTCTGCCTTTATAGAAGTCCCATTGCACATGCTAAACAGTTCCCAAAGCAGTGGGGTAGCGCAAAGTTTAGCAATCTTTTTGAAATAGGTGCCTAGTTTTGTTTTCTCCTCTGTTTGCCTCGAGAGACAGAAGAAAAAGTAGTAGTGGATAAAGGCAGCTGTTAAGATCTGCTGTTCACCGCTACCTGGGGTTGTGGTTTATTGGCTGGAGTTCATAGGTAGGCCTGTGAGGGGAGAGAGAACATAGGCAGCCTTCACATCAGACGGGAGCCAAGATATCCACAGGCTGGATCTGACTGGATCTAAGATATCCTTGATATCATCACAAGACTGACACCTGGAACTCCAAATAACTCCTGGTTTTGTATCATCAGCCCAAAATCAAAAGTATTGAAAACCTGCTGGAAAGCAGCATGAGAAAAGAAGGTAGATTCCTTCTCAAAGTGTCAAAATGATCTTGCAAACTAATATTCTAAACAAAGTGAATGTATTGTATGCCGAGAAAGACAGTTGAAGGCCCACACCAGAACACATCATAATTAAAATGCCAAAAGTTAAATTCAAAGAGAGAATCTTAAAAGCAGCAAGAGAAAAGCAGTTAGTTACCTACAAGGGAACACTCATAAGCCTGGCAGCCTATTTCTCAAAAGAAACTTTGCAGTACAGGTGGGCTTGGCACAAAATATCCAATGTGGTGAAAACTCAGGATCTAAAACCAAGAATGCTTTATCTAGAAAAGTTATCATTTAAAGTTAAAGGACAGATAAAGAGCTTCCCAGACAAAAATAATCTTAAGGAATTCATCAACACCAAGCCAGAATTACAGGAAATGTTGGAGGGACTTCTTTAAGAAGAAAAAATATGAATCAAAAACAGAAATAAAGAATGGTAATAACTATATATCTACCAACAAGTACCTCAAATGGAAAAGAATTAAATGCTCCAACCAAAAGTTAGGGTGGCTGAATGGATAATAAAACAAGACCCCTACATATGCTGCCTATAAGAGACTCACTTCAGACTAAAAGACACACACAGACTAAAAGGAAAGAGATGGAAAATGATATTGTCTTGATGGACCTAGAGAGTACTGCGCCGAATGAAGTAAGACAGATAGAAAGACAACTACCACATGATTTCACATACATGTGGAATCTATAAAACAAAATAAACATCAATAAAAGTAGAAACAAACTCATAGATAATGAGAATATTTTGAGGGCTACTAGATGGGAGGGAAGTTAGGGGCGATGGTGAAAAAGGGCTAAGGGATTAAGAAATAAAAATGGATAGATACAAAATAGACATGGAGATATAAAGTGTAGCATAAGGAAAATAGTTACCAACGTCATAATAAATGTGAAAGGGGGAAGAGGGTAATAGATTTAGTGGGCTGATAACTGAGTTTATATAGATTTCTAACCACTATGTTGTACAGTCGAAACTAATATATTATTGTATGCCAACCATAGTTGAAAAAAAAAACTAATTGAATCGTAAAAAACTATAAAGAAAGTTATAAATTGTGCTTGAAATATAAAAGATTTTAATAAATGTATAGCATGTTAATGGAAAAAAAAAAGACAGTTGACAAAATCACCAATCAAAACAGAAACTCTCTCAAGATGAAATTGAAATAATAGAACAGCTTTAAAATGACTTGGGCATGAGTGTGCCTAAGGTGATAGAAAATAAATTAGGAAAATAAATTTTCATAAAGTGAACAGAAAATTATAAAACAAAGCAGACTTAAAAGTATAAGAGTAGGTAGATATGAAAGAAACCAAATAGAAAACTTAGACTGGAATTAATGAGACGATAAGATAAATCCTCAATAGCTAGGATAAAATGACACATTTGAATAGAGAATTTGTGAATTGGAAAACAGTCTTGAATAATTCACCCAGAATACAGCACATAGATACTGATACTAACTATAAAAGAACAGTTGTAATGGAGACAGATTGAGAAATATACAGGCGTAATGCAAGTTCCATGAGAAAAAAAAAAATGGTGGTTGAAGAAGCAGTGTTTAAAGAAATACTGATGAAATTTTTCCACAATTGAAGAAAGATTTGAGTCTTCAGAACAAAGTTCACTTTGAGACTGAGCAAGATAAATAAAATTATACCCATGTTTAGACACATGGTTGTGGAAATGAATATCAGCAAGGATAAAGAGAAAATATTTCAAAGATACCAAACAGAAAAGACAGATATAATTTAACAATTAGAAAAAGAATAGACTTCTCATTAACAACAAAGGTTGCAAGAATATAATGGTGTAATAGATTTCAGCCTGAAGTTTGTGTGTATATTAATTCTTATTTAAGAGTGAAGGAAAAATAAAAATATTTTCGGATTTACAAAGGCTGAATTTATGACTCACATCCTTGCTGAAAGAAATATTAAAGTATATACTTTGGCAAGAAGAGAAGCGAAGGCAGAGGGAATGCTTAATGTGTGTGAAATAATAATGAAAAATTAAATTGATAAAATATGTCACTAAGTTCCATTAATGATTGACCAAAGTAACCGTGTTTTATAAACAAGAGTGAAACTAAATTTCAAAGCAACAATAAAATGATGGGAGCTGTCAGCTGATTTCTCAACAGAAACTTTGCAGGCCAGAGGGATTGGCAGGAAATATTTTAGGTGGACCTATAACCAAGATTACTCTACCCAGCAAAGCTATCATTTAGAATCAAAGGACAGATAAAAAGCTTCCCAGACAAGAAAAAGCTAAAGGAGTTTATCATCAATTAGCCAGTATTACAAGAACTGTTAGAGGGTCTTCTTTAAGAAGAAGAAGAAAAGAAGATAAAAAAGTATGAATAATGACATAGCAATAACTATATATCTAGCAACAATTACTTTAAATTTAAATGGATTAGGTGCTCCAATCAAAAGATAGAGTGGCTGAATGGATAAGAAAGCAAGACCCTTGCACATGCTGCCTATAAGAAACTACCTTGAGGTCGAAAGACAAACAGACTGAAAGTAAAAAAGTGAAAGAAGATGTTTCATGGAAACAGAAAGAAACAAACAAAAAGCCGAGATAGCAATACTTCTATCAGACAAAATAGACTTTAAAACAAAGGCTATAATAAGAGGCAAAGAAGAACTCAGTTATCTCACTTCTGGGTATTTATCTGAAGAAACCCAAAACACTAATTTAAAGGGATATGTATATCTATATGTTCACTGCAGCATTATTTACAGTAGCCAAGATATGGAGGCATCCTGGGTGTCCATCAATGGATGAATGGATAAAGAAAAGGTGGTACATATATACAATGGAATATTACTCAGCCATGAAAAAGAAGGAAATCTCTATCTGCAACAACATGGATGGGCCTAGAGAGTATCGTTCTGAGTGGAATAAGTCAGACAGAGAAATGTCTTATGTGGAATCTAGATAACATGATAAACAACAGAAACAAGCTCATAGACACATAGAGCATTTTGATGGTTGTCAGATTAGGGGTTGAGAGATTGATGAAGCGGGGAGGGGATTAATAAGTACAAACTGGTAGTTACAAAAGTCATGGAGCTGTAGATCGTAGCATGGGGAATACAGTCAATAGTATTATACTAACTATGGTGTCAGATTGGTACTGGATTTATTGGGATGATCTCTTCATAATTTATATAAATATCTAATGACTGTTGTGCACCTGAAACTAATATTATATGTCACCTATAATTGAAAAAAATAAAAATATAAAAATTAAAAAATGGCAGGGGCTATTCAATGATATATAGAGCATGCTAAAATCCTTGCATTAGGAAGGATGATAAGTAAAAATGAATAACTTTGGCTTATGAAAATTTTATACTGAAATTTGTTTTTAAACATTAATGGGTAACTTCTAAAATATGTAAAAAAAAAATAAGCCCAAATGTAAAATAATAAAAATCAATTTAAATGAGTTAAATTCATCCGTTAAAAAACATAGACTATCGGGCTGAATTAAAAACAAAAACCAAGTCTGCTACCTTTAATTTATAAGAAAATCACCTAAAACAAAAGTACACATAAAAGCGTAAAATAAAAAACAAAATACATCAGATTTATGTTAATCAATTAAAACTTGGGTAGTAATAGCAATATATAAAGTAGAATTTAATTAAAAAGCATTGTTAAAAATAAGACAGAATCATTATAACAGTAAAAATCCACCAGAAATAATAGAAGGGAAAGAAAAAGGAACTCCTTAATCCAATAAAGAAAGGTCTATTATAAACCTAAAATAATCACATCTATTTCGTAAAAAATCGTGTATCAAATATACATGCAAATTAAACATATGTGCCAATCACAGAATAGATTTTTAAAAGAGAGCTTAACATTGTTCTTAAACAGAATCTTACTCTTTGTCAATCATATGATCTGGAGCCTGCATATGGTGGTTTGACTCGCTGTGCTTTGGAGTGGTGTTTGCATCCAGACAGTGTTTGATTGTCAGAAAAACATAAATGTAAATCAAAATTAAAGGAAACATGGGCAGAACTTCTTCACTTTGCAAATCTCAACACTACACACTTTCCATATGATTTTCTACTGATAAATGGATTTTTCCAATTATTTAAAAATTAATTATTGTCTAGTTGGCACAGATATTATTTTTTTGCATCAACACTCAACATTTTTTGGAACAAAAGACATCACATATAAAATGAATAAGTTAATGGTTTAATGGGATATTTTTGCACCATCAAAAAGTAGAGTTGAAGGATTAATACCTACAGTATACAAGGAAATAATGCAAATCAACAAGGCAAATTTAAAAAATGGTCAAATTATATGAAAAGGCAGGTCACAGAAACAGAATTCTAAATGGGCAAACAAGAACAGAAAGGGATGCTCAACCTCACTGTTAATCAGAAAAAAATCTAAGTAAAACAGCAATGCACCTTATTGCCGAAAAATAAAAACTCAAAAAATACCAAATGTTTGTGAAGATGTGAGGAAATGGAAAAACTCATACACTGCCAGCACAGATTTAGACTAGTGCAGCCATTGTGGATGAATATAGTGGTGTTCTGAGTGAGATTATGCATGTTCTCTGTGAATTGGCAATCCCACATCTTTGTATAGAATGTCGATACACCTTCCCACAGATCCAAGGTTGCATCTGAGTACGCTTGTTCATTGAAGGATTGTTTAGGAAAACAAGGAGTTGGAGGCAACTTCTCTGTCCATCGATTGCGGTTGGATAAATCGAATGCATACTATTCAGGAATTAAAAGCAATTGCATTGTGGAAAGATCTTAAAAATATACTCTCAAGTTAAAAAAAAAAAACAGATGAGGTCTACAAGACAATACCATTGCATAAATTTAAACACATACATTTTATAGTTTGGAAAGATGCATATATATCAAGGTTTTGTTCCTGGAATAGATTACATTTGTTCTCAGTATATAATTCTTTGTATGTGTCACCGGATTTAGTTTGCTAGTTTGGAATTTTTGCATCTATATTCATTTAGGATATTGGTCTGCAGTTTTCTTTTCCTTTTATTCTGATGTCTTGGTCTGGTTTTTGGAATCAAGGCCTCATATAATGATTTACAAAGTGTTCCCTATTCTATTTTTTGGAAGAGTTTGTTAAGGATTGGCATTAATTTTTCTTTAAATGTTTGGTAGTATTTACCATTCGAGCCTAAGCTTTTCTTCATTGGAAAATAATTACTATTTCAACCTCTTGTTAGAAATCTACTAAGATTTCCTATTGCTTCTAGAGTCAGTTTTGGTAGTTTGTATCTTTCTAGAATTTGTTCATCTAGGCAATCTGATATGCTGACATGTTGAATTCCCTTGAATTCATCGAATTCCCTTATGATCTTTTTATTTCTGCAAGGTTGGTATTGAAGTCCCATCTTTCATTCCTGATTTTAGTTATTTGAGTCTTCTCTTTTTCTTGGTCAGTAAAGCTAAGGGTTTGTCAATTTTGCTGATCTTTCCAAATAATGCGCATTTGGTTTCACTGTTTCTTTATTATTTTTTTGATTCTATGTTTCATTTATTCCTGTCTAACCTTCATTATTTCCTTTCTTCTGCTGCTTTGTGTTTAGTTTGCTCTTCTTTTGCTAGTTTCTCAAGATGCAAGATTAGGTTATTAATTTGAGATTTTTCTTTCCTAACCTCTTAGTACTGCTTAGGCTGCATCTTATAAGTTTTGGTATGTTGTATTTTCATGTATTTTCTAAATTACATTATAATTTTTTTTCAATGATCTATTGGTTACTTCAAAGTGTGTTGTTAAATTTCCACATATTTGTGAATTTCCTAAATCTCTTTATGTTATTTATTTTGGATTTCTTTTCATTGTGGTTGAAATATATACTTTGTATGACTTTAATTCTTTTAAATTTATTGAGATGTGTTTTTATGGCCCAACATATGGTTTGCCCTAGAAAATATTCTGTGTGCACTTGACATACATGTATATTCTGCTTTTGTTGGGTAAAGTGTTCTACAGATGTATGTTAGGTCCATTTAGTTTATAGTGCTGTTCAAGCCTTTTATATAGGCATGAATTTTCATAGGTTCTTATGCTACCACTTTGGAATTGATTTTCCACTACAGTTAATTAGCATAAAATAGGTTTGGGATAATACTCTCAAATAATGAACAAGGATATTCTTTAGGTTGACATCAGTATTAATAAAATAGCTTACTAGTTTGTACTTGTCAGTTCAGTAAGTACCTAGTAAAGCTGTAACCTCGCCTTTGGTTAATGGTGTGGTTTTAAGATACTTGAGAGAATGTTTTATTTTATTTTATTTTATTTTTTGTCACTCCCTCAAATTATATTTATGTAGTTGAAGAAGTCAAATTATTTTCTTGGCAGTATCTAATGCCAAAGGCTGTGACTGAAACTTTGAGACAAACATGAAGATAAAAAAAAGTAATAGAAAGACATGAGAGGCTGAATTTAATTGATGTTTTGCCACCCAGAGGACATTTAACAAATGTCTGGAGACATTTTTGGTTGTCTTCATTGGAAGGCACTACCAATATCTAGTTGGTAGAGGCCAGGAATACTGCTAAACATCCTATGATGCACAGGACAGGCCCCATAACAAAGAAGATCTGATCCAGAATGTCAAGAGTGCTAAGACTGAGAAGCCCTGTTCACAGAGTACATCTAATCTGTTGAGATCAAAATGAAGGAAATATTTAAATTTTATTACTATAAACACGCATATTTTAAGTGCTTTGAATTTGTTTCACTGAGGAAAGGAACTCAGAGACACAAGTTAGATGTTCATTTTTTAAGTTAATGGGTGACAAACTTGAAATTCAAGATATATTACTGAAATCAACATAAGAGATTAACATAAAATAAATAGCATTAATAGAAATAAGTCTGATAGGAAGTAATTGATTATTTCACACAGAGATTAATCATGGAGCAGTAGCATTTCCATCAGGACTGATAGGAATTAGAAAATTGATCAGATACTTTTTCTCTGCAAAGTAGCGAACGCTTAAAATATCTTTATTAAGCAAATTGTGTTTTAGGTTTCATAGTATTTGAAAGGTCTTTAGGTTTTTAATTTATTTTTTTCTTCGTCTAATAGGTGGCTCCCATCCTCTAGACTCCATTGGTGTATATGTTCCATGGGGGCAAAGATTTTTTGTTTTGTTTTGCTTTGCCATGTTTTGTTTTCTAATGTTTCCCCATCATCTAGGAGTCAAAAACTTTTTTTCTAAAAGGCCTCAAGTAGGGTCTTCAGCATATCATACAATTGGTTGTTTATTTGTATGAATGCTATTGTTTTCTGCACATCAATTTTATAACCAGAAATCTACTAAAATTCCCTATCATTGGTAAGAGTTTTTCGTTCATTCTGTTGGGTTTTCTAAGAAAAAAAAATCATTTTGTCCATGAGTAATGATAACTTTACCTCGTCTTTCCCAATTTGTGTGCCTTTTGATTTATTTCTCTAGTTTAATTATTTTAGCTGAAAATCAAAAAAATTGGTAATGGTAATAATAGCTATCCTTGTCTTGTCCTTGTTTTAATGAGAATGTTTCTAGCCTTTTCTCATAAATCATAATACTGATTATTTGGTTCTATCCTATCATGATAAGGAAATAAATTAATCAATTCTTATTTTATTAATAGTTCATTTAAAAGTATGAATAGGTGTTGAATTTATCAAATGCCTTCTCTGATTACATAGAAAGTATTGCATGTTTTTTTTCTTCGATTTGTTAACCTTCCAGTCTCCAGCTTACTTAGTCTTCCAAACAAGATTTTATACTTTCACATTTATAAGGCAGAGTCAATGTCACGGTCTCTTGGATGGAGAGTTCCCTGAGAAAGACTTCTTGTGTCATTTGATCTTTATTTATCATCCTCTGGGATTCTGTTCTCTAACATCCATATCCCCAAAGCTCCTGCCAGCTTCTTATCCACTAATTCACTAATTTCCACTAATTTCATGGTGGGAAATGGCTCAACCATGAGAATTTGCTCTTCTTTTGCAAAGCAGGGTATTTGTAGTGAGTCTGTATCATATGTCCCATCATTTCTTTCCCTGTACGCTTCCAGGTTGGGGTTGGCCACAAGAGAAAGTTGTGTGAGATTTAGACGTTTACAAGTTAAGCAGCAGCTGTGTTCAGCAGCTGTATTTACAACTCTGCTGTAGAGGGTCAGGTGAGTTGTCACTGATCCACCGGCTCACCTTGTCAGCAGAGGGCAGTAACTGGACACAAAGCTTATCTAGCTACTAACCAATTCCCTACTTAGAGCTAGCTCTCTGGGACAAGTGTGTGTGCAGTGCCATGGCAAACCCAGCTTCTCCTGAAGGTTACCCACGGCACTGAGGCTACAGGTGTCAGAGACAGAGATGCAAGTTCCAGTGTGTCTTTGCTTTCCTCTTTTCCAAGCTCACCTCTAATTGCTGGTCTGCCTGAACTTAATGACTTTTTAAGTGCTAGTGAATTATTTTTGCTGAGAGAAAGTGAGTAGTCTACTGAAATTGTTGATGATGTATATTGATTCAGCCACTTTAAAAATGAGATTCAGTTAAATTACTACATGGCTGTCCTGGAAGACTCTTGGTCAAATTCCCTCTTGTGGGAGTTTAAATTGTCCTGAATTGCCCTGATTTGTCTAACTACTCAATATATAATTAGTAATTTTTCCACTTTTGCGGGAAACAAATAGAATTGGACATTAGGACTTTCTTCTTTGTCCTTAACTAGGTCACACTGTGTTCATGTCCCCAAAGACAATTTATATGTACTGCAATAAATAAAATATGTATTACTTAAATATTCCTGTGAAAGGTTTCTCTTAGCCCAGAGATGGTGCCACCTTGCTGCAGCGATGTCATTTTTACATTAGAGAGCGACCTAACAATTAGACCTTCTTCTCATGAGGTGATAGAATTTCATTTGGCTGATACTGTAGCCCGTATTCTCTGCCACCTACACTCTCTGAGGAATTCATTCCTGTCATAGACAAAACCCTCTGGGTTCATCGATTCCAGCGGGTCTCAACCGTAGGAATATATACACTTGGAGCCAGATAATTGTTTTAACGGACTGTTTAGTAGCATCCTAGGCCTCTACACACGAGCTCCCAGCAGCACCCCCACCCTGAGTTGTGACAAACAAAACTGTCCCCATATATTGCCAAATGTACCCTGGCGGGGTGCAAAATCACCCCTGGTTGAGAGCCATTGAGTATTTCGATTCAGACATCCTTGGACATGGGTCAGGGGGAGAAGAAATCTCAAAAGTGGAGGACTTAAGTCATGGTGGGCACAACCTGAATACTGTTTAATCTTGTCTGGGGGAGAGAATAAAGAGGCCATAGGGATTCCATAGGGGTCCCTATGTCAAGTCAATGCTATGATCTTCATTACCGATAAGTGAGATGGGCGATGATAGAGTGAGAGGCCACCTTTTCTTAAGTAATAGCATACATATGATTCTCTCTGTTTCTCTGTCTCACCTTCCTTAGGGGAATAAAAGAGTGGATTCTGAGGATTGCTAAATATATTCATTGGCTACATGATAGGTGTTACAATAGTAAAGTAACCAGTTTCAAAGTAATTACACAAAAAAATATTGCCTTTGGAGTTTGGTTTCCAGTAACAGGACAGGCAGTCTCCAGACTGACCCTCCTATCGAAAACAACTTAACATATGGAAAGGCCATCAACCTCATTAGTAAATAGAGAAATGCAAGCTAAATCTCCAGTGAGACATCACTACACATCAAATAGACTGGACAAAAATTAAAAAGTGAAAAAGTTTCAAATGTTGATGAAAGATATAAATCAACATATTTTCTTCCACTATGGAGAAAATTAGTACCGCCACTTTGAAGAAAGTTACGCATCACCTGGTAAAACTGAATATGTACATTTCCCATGACCCAGTAATTCCACTACTAGATAAGAAACTTAGAAAACCTCTTTCACAGGTGAAGCAGGAGATAGGAATAAAAATTTTCATAGCAGCATTAAACAACTCAAATATTAACCAAAGTAAAGTAGATAAATCCATCGCTACACAGTGAGAATGAATAACCTAGAAGCACATGCTTCAACATGGGCGAGTATCACAAACGTAATAGAGAGCAAAGAAAGCAAGTCACAGATCATTATCTACAATGTAGTTCCATTTATATAAAGTTCAAAAGAGGCAAAACTGGACAATGGATTAGATTGTTTAGGAACACATTTGAAGTTGGAAAAATGATAAGTGAGAAAACAAGTAACAAAATTCAGAATAGTGGTTACCTGTGGGGTAGTTTCTTAGCTTGTGTTGCTATAACAAATTACCATTAACTGGGGGCTTAAACAACACACATTTATTTCTCATAGTTCTAGAGGCTGGGAGGTCAAAAATCAAGGTGCCAGCAGGTTCCGTTTTTGGTGAAGGCACTCTTCCTGGCTTATTGATGGCTGTCATCTCATTATGTCCTCACAAAGTAGAGATTGATGGGAGGCCAGCTGTTGTCCTCTTGCTATAAGGAAGGACACCAATCCCATCTTGTGGGCTCTACCTTCATGACTTAATTACTTCCCCAAAAGCCCCACCAACAAATACCATGACATTAGGAGTTTTAAGAGACAGAATCACTCAGTCCGTAGCACGTAAGAAGGGGTACACCATCGGGGAAGGATCGCTGGGGGTTACTGAGGCATTGGCAATGTTCAATTTCTTAATCTATGTATTGGTACATAGGTGCTCATGTAATTATTCTTAATGCATATTTGATATGCTTTTTTGTATGCAATTTAGATTTCAAAGTAAATTTAAAAAAGGAGAGGTGATATCAAAATCCTTTGGGATAATCTCAGTGCATTGATGTCCTGAAATTTCTGACTCTGTTTATTAAAAAAAAAATTAACCTTAACACAGAAAAGACACACCTGATTTTTTCCGACTCCTAACTTTTTCTCTGCTAGTCTTGTGATTAAGGGTTCTCATTCCTTGGAGAATCTAAATGCCAAAGGATATTAAGATATTTTATCCCTAACCTGTTGGTCCACACAAGTGGGAGACTATGTCTTGTTCATCCATCTATTGCCCATGCACAAAGCCAACGTGCCTGGAACCCACTGCCTCCCCAGTAAGTGCATGGAGAATTGAATGAAAGTGCCCAGTGAGGGAATGTAGGGAGAGACTCCTGCCCTAGAGGTCCTTCTCTCTTCTCTCCCACCTCCGGCTCACAGAGCTACCCATCTTTCACAATCCCTGGTCACAGCTTCACCCTTCTACATGTTCCTCTCAGACCTCAGTTTGAAGCAAACTCTTCTGTTCTCTAAATCTTATTTCTCAGTTTTCATTTGCCCATTCTTGAGTGTTTGTGTATGTTGATCAAACCCACTTCTCTTTGCCACTTTTTTTTGTGTGCATATTGAGTTGATTTAAAGAGTGATATGATGAGTATCTCATTGGAAACCCAAAGAAATTTCATAGTGTCTGCTTTAGCTGGCCCCAAAAAGCTAATTTAAGGGGACTTCAGTCTAGTGAATTCTGGCATGAAAATATTCACATCAACCTGGGAGGAACTTGTCACTTCCTCGTCTTTGCCCTTAGCACCTTCTTAAGGTCCCGTGGGTGACATACCTTC
Source organism: Pteropus medius (assembly GCF_902729225.1). Classification (NCBI taxonomy): domain Eukaryota; kingdom Metazoa; phylum Chordata; class Mammalia; order Chiroptera; family Pteropodidae; genus Pteropus; species Pteropus medius. The sequence continues at coordinate 6,267,868 of NW_024354498.1, forward strand.
AGAAAACAGAGGTGGATGGAGCTCTCTGAGGGCCCTGAAATGTGCTATGTGACTTGACATAATACTTGCTCTAGGAAATATGCCCAAATAAAACAGAGTAGGATAGGACTCTTCTTCCCCCACTGCGGTGGCCTGAGCACCCTAGTCTTCACCTCGGGCTTGGTGGCATTTTTCACGGGTGCGGAGCTTACTCTTCTGACATCAAGACATGATGACCGTGGTTAGGGACATCAGGCAGGAGTGTGGCGGGAGAGGACATGATGTGGCACCTTGAGGAGAAGGATGAGAGGGTGTGAGCCCCTTCACCAAGGCAGTTCTCTAGGACCCCAGAGGGTTAGCCTGTTCCCTGAGAACCTTGTGGAGGAAGTTACAGTACACCTTAGGCTGCAGCCTGTCAGCCCTACCTGGGGCTGCCTGGAGTAATGGCAGGGGCAGGTGATGGGGATCCTCTCTTATGGGGTGGGGTGGTCTCTCAGTTTACATTCAGCACCATCATAACAACTGTTGGTGGAGCCTGGGCCCCTCTCCTCTGCTGTGCTGAAGTTGATACCCAAAATCTGGCCCTCATCTCCCTGGGATCCCCTAAGAGAACGAGAAGGGACACCTCATCCCATAACCTCTGCTGCAGGCCATCCAGAGCTGACAGCTCAGAGGGGACCTTCTCTGTCCTAGGCTTGTTGGCACTCCCCTACTAACCCGAGTACACTGGCCTCTGATTAAAGCTCTCACCTTTCTGCCTTCCTAGAAGGGGGAATTTGGGGTACACCCCATCTCACTACCCCTACCTAGGGGTCCCAGTGCTGACGAAGAAGTGGGGCTTTGGATGGTCCCCCTTTTGTGAAGTGGTCCACTGGTTAGCACTTGGGTTCCTTACCTGGACTCCAGTCAGGACCCAGGTTTCCTCTTTTGGCAGAATTGGAACCATCCCCTTAGACCAAGGCCCTCCCCTCCCTGGGACTTTCTGGGCAAAAGTCATGTCACAGCTCTGTCCACCATTCCAGGGTTGAGAGAGGGTGTGGGACTGGGTGGCCCCCTTGGTGATGGGCAGAGTGATCTCTTCAGTCCACATTCAGGGTCCCCACCTAGAAACTTAACCAGTCCTGGGACTCCACCCTCCACTTTTTGAGTCCGTGCCCCTCAGACCAAGTTCCCACCTTCTGGATTCCCGTAGGACAAAGTCGAGGTGAGCCACGTGCATCTAAGGCTGTAGGGGCCTCTGAACTCTCATAGCAGGGCACAAGACTGTTTGGGACCCCACTGACATGGATCAAAACCTGGGACTCCCCTCTACTGATATGTGTCCATCAGCCTCGCACTGGGTTCCTCATTTCCCTGAGTCCCTAAGGATGGTGAGTCACATCTGGCTGCCCCTCTCATTAGTACTCAGGGCCCTCACCTGGACACTAATTAGAGCCAAAACTCTTGTCTCTGAAAAACTGAGGCAGCCCTTACAGCAAGGCCTGCGTGTCCCCGTACCTCTCCAGGCCAAAAAGAAGGGCGCTTGAGCTGAGGGCTCTGCCCTAGGCATCCCAGGGGTAAGAACACGTGGGGCCTGTGAGGACCTCTCTGCTGATGGAGAGCCTCTTATGTCGCTCAGTCTTAACTGTGAGTCCTGTTAGTTCCTGGGCCTCCACCTCTGCAGGACTGGAGCTGCCCCAGCCAGACCAAAGTCTCTTTCTGTGACTCTCCAGGCAGAAATAAGGGGCTCCTCAACCTGACAACTCTTCCCTGGGCCTCCCAGGATCCTCAACGAGGGTTAGGGTGTTTGTGACTTATGGGTCCTGCTATGTTCTTGCGTGGGTTGTTCTCTCACTCATTCACTGTCCTCACGTTGACATCTGAGCGCTGTGGTGTCTAGCCCGTTCTTGGTACACCACCTTCAACTGACCTGAGGCTTCTCCCCTCAGATCAAGATCCTCACTTTTGGGAACCACCGAGTTGGAAGTCAGTGTGAGCCAGATCCAGCCATAGCTGTTCAAATCTGCAAGGGCAGACAGCCAGGGCAGGACTCCACAGAACCACACTGCTCTGGTCAGGTCCTTCTCTCACCCCTCATTCAGGGTCTTCACCTTGAAGTCTGTCAGAGGCTCACACTCCTCCCTCTATCCACCTGAGGTCCTTGGACCAAGGCTCTCTGTTCCTGAGGACCTCGCAGGACAAGTGGACGATCAGCCCTGCCTGGGGCCCTGTATGTCTGAGGGCAGCTGCGGATAAGTCTCTGTGAGACCATCTGTGTTCTAACGCATTGATCTCCCTAGTCCTCATTCACAGGGATCCACGTCTTGGCTTCTGCTCCCTAGATTCAAGGCTTCCTGGGAAATGCTACATCTGTGCAAAGTTGAGCACTTTTCCTACTGCAAACCTTGCACATAGGATCAGTGTCACAGGGGTGATGCCAGATGGGGAAGCTGTAGCTCAAGGCAGGGTACCCAGGACAGGTTGTGAACTGTCAGAAAAAAACCCAGCTGATCTCTTCCTCCTCTTCATCATCCAGATTTTTTAGCCTTTCATGTAACTTTGGTTTTAATAGAATGACTTTCTACAAGGCAGGGGTGAAGACGCATGATTTTGTGATCCCGTATCTCTCGAGGTGATCTGACATTGTATATGCAGATGATTGTATTGTCACTGAGTATTTTCCTCTTTATTTATACCACCCATTTAATATTTTTATTGCTCTGGATATGTATTCTAAACACTAGTTGGCACACGGAGCCCTCTTTTTATTGCCTGAGAAACTTCCTAGAGTAGTGAAAGTGAATGTGAATTATGACACACCGTATCTGCGTCAGGCTGGGAGGGGTGGGGTGATATGGGCTCTGATATGAATTCAGACCATAAGTTTGGCACTGTCTCTGCTGCTTACTAGCCATGTGAACTCCGGCACATTAACAGTCTGTGGGCCTCAGGCTCTTCATCTGCAAAGCACAATTGCTAAGCCCTGTCTTCTAGGCCTGTTGGATACATGGAATGTATGTCACGAACCCAACACAGTACCTGGCAGGCATTGAGATTTTTTTAAATGGTAGTTATTACCATGATTATTTTGACCTCAGTCAATACCACGTACCAAACTGCGATTTATTTATTTTTTCCTAATCAAGGAGGGGTCAGAGACTCTGCAATGTTCTAGGACAAAAAAACCTGAGTCAGCCAAAACGCTGCTTAGTAAATAAAACTAAGTAATATTTCTCCATTAGATGATCAGTCACTTGATGCGTGCATGAGGCAGACTTCCCCATTTAGATGTACCATGGAACTACTAAAGGCATGCCAAAGACCAGCAAGCTTCCTCCCTACAGCGGCCCTTGTGTTTACCCGTCCCCATTTTCATTCATTCCACCGCCACCACAGAGCTAGACCTAGATTAGAATTTGCCATATCACACAGAAGAATGCCATATTTGGGTTCCCTTTTAACAGAGTGGTCTAGGCCCTCTCAACCTCCAGGCCCAGACAAAGCAGGCCTTCCCAGTGGCTGCTGAATATCATCCTTATTCTTAGAAACTCTGGACACATAATGCACAAAACACCTAGTTAGTGCACTGTGTTCACCTCCACGGAGACAGAGCACAGGAATCCTCATTCTGCCCCGGGTGGGCGGACTTCGCTCGGGTTCACCACATCCCCTAAGGAACTGTGAAGTTTTCCATTGCAGGCATAATCTCTGCACTCTGAGACCCAGCATCTGAGAGTCAGTCTGGTCCCTGCTCACCACTTGAACAGCCTCATCTAACTCCCCATGCAGCCAAATTTAAAATCCACCCCCGCCCCCCACCGCCGACAGAGGACTAGCAGTTAGTTTCCCACCTTCCCAACTGGCCTTTTATTGGGGCGTTTCCACTGGTCTGCTCCTGTCTGGACTCCCCTTCCTCCTTACCCTTCTGTCTATCATCTTTCAGGGTTGAGTGTGGATCTCACCATGCTCCTTGTATGAAAACTTCTCCTGGTTCTACGATGTCATTGGTGGGGGCCGGGCCTTCTTTATCTGCGCATCCCAACTAGCATGATGCCTTCAAGACAGCGGGCGCTCAATTCACGTTTGGGGAACAAAAGAGACAGTGACCAAGAGTTTTAATTTTTGATGATTTAATTTCTCTTACATTCTTGAATAAGCTAAGCAAATCCTTGCACATATCTTTTTAATTTTACTGAAAGAATAAAAAGAATCAGAAAAACCAAGAATTAACCACCTTTTACTTTTTATTCACTATCTTGTTATCTCAATATTTCACTGTGGGGTTCTTTAACATTTAAAAGAAAATTTCTGTCTAATGCTCTGTCTTCTGGTACTGGACCACATTAAAAGATGCAAGGATTTTCAATTTGCTTTACAAAATACAAAACTATTCATTCTCAAACTTGAAAAACAGCAACAAACGTGTGAGCCAAACTTGGCTTCTGAATTTAAGTAAGCCTTTTAAAAAGGAGCAGATTGGAAAAATTTGGGGGAAAAAAGGGAAATCGGTAGGTTACTTATGAAAACAGGAACACAAAGAAGAGATACACTGTGCTCTCTCCATCTCCACCTTGCCCCCTATTACTTAGAAGGTTGAGAGCCCTTTTTAACTTGAACTTCAAGGTGAAATCTCTGCCTCAGACTTCACTAGCGCTGGGAAGACCTCCTGGACATGGCCCGGGAGAGGGCCCTGGCTGTAGCTCTGGCTAGAGCTCGCTCTTCCTCATCTCGCATGGCTTCCTCATACCGGGCCTGGAAGGCGCTGGGGACCGTATCATTGGCTTTGGCCCAAAACTCCAGGACTTTCATCTTGGTGGTCTCAGCATAGGCTCTCGGGCCCCACAGGAACTCGAAGCGTGGAGGATCGCTGCCGGACACCTGGCGGTACTCCAGGTACTGCTGCTGTACCAAATCTTTGGTGATGAGCTTCCTGGGCTCCCCGAAGATGAAGTGCCTTCTCCCAGCATAGAGCCCCAAGACATTCAGGAATTCCCACATCTCTTCTTCAGTGGCGCGGTTGCCATTCAGGAAGATCACGCCCAGGAGAGGCATCAGGAGCCCATTTTTCGGAAAGCTCATGCCTTCGCTCGTATTCTCTTCGTCGGGAAGGTCTAGTTGGCTGAAAAGGACATACAAGTGATTGCTGGGGTCGACTTCCTTCAGGTCAAGGCCAAAGACCAGCTCCATGCGCTCAGTGACTCTCCTGAGGATTTCAGGAAAGTGTTCCTTGTACTTCTTGTTGATAATCTTCAGCATTTCTGCCTTGGTGATGGGCTCTTTCATTTTATATTTGTGCAGCAGAACCTGCACCAACATGCCTACTTTCCTGGTCAGAGGATCTTTGCTGGAGCTCTCTGAGGAGGGCACGGCCCGGGAGGAACTTGGACTTCCCTCCGCTTGGCTCATGGCACTTTCACCAGAACTTGCACAGGAAATTGCTGCAGCAGAACTGGCGGCTGCACCTCTCTCTGACTTCTGGGGAGAGCCTTCAGCAAGGGTGCTGGGGGAAGCGCCTCCAGACCCAGGCGAGGAGGAGGGAGACTCTCCTTCCCCTGCTGAAGCAGCTTGAGCACCGAGACCCTGGGCCTTACTCTGGGCCCGACGGCGTTTCTCACGGGCACGGAGCTTACTCTTCTGACCACGAGGCATGGTTGTGGTGAGGGACAGCAGAAAGCAGTGTGATAGGAAGGCACGTGATGTAGGCACCTGGAGAAGAAGGACAGGAGGGTATGACACCCTTCCACAGGGAGATGCCATCGTGGCTTTAAGAATGCCCCTCTGTAGGTGTCCCTTGGGGCTCCTGTTCTCTCGATCATCTGTCCCCTGAGCACCCAGTGGAGGTGTTGGAGTACACCTGAGGCTGCAGCCTGACAGCCCTGCCTGGACCCACTCCCCTCAGATCTA
>NW_024354498.1:6275006-6285453 GCF_902729225.1 Pteropus medius
TCGAGCTATCCATGCATGGCGGTCTCAGTTCCGGTTGCCGCCCCTCCCCCACAAACCTCCCCACCTTGCCTTTTGGGGAGCGATCTCCTTCTTAATACTCAGGGTTTCACCAGGACTCCAGTTAGGGCCCAGATTTTCTCCTTCAACAGAACCGTGGCTGCCCCACCGAGACCAAAGCCCTCCTTCCCGCGGTGCCCCCCCATAAATAAATCAACCCAATAACTATACTGGGGCTTCCCCGCGCTGCCGCTAGGGCAGGTCTTCGTGAGGTTCCCTTGATGATGGGCAAGACTGGCACTTCAGTCTATATTCAGGGTCCTTACCTTAACACCTGGCCAGTCCCAGAATTTCCTTCTCCACCGACCGAAGGTCTCGTGTCGCAGACTAAAGCGGAAGTCGGAGTGAGCCACGTCCGGCCGAGGGGTCTCTGAGAACCATCAGCAGGGGAGGGTCTATGGCTCGCCAATGATAAGAATCGGAGCCCAGACTCTTTTCTCACGTGACTTGAGTCCACCAATCCACACCGTCCCCGAGTCCGCGGAAGGAAAAGTCGGGGCGTATCACCTCTAGCATCCTCCGCCTGGGACTCCCAGACCCGGGAGAGGGGCGGGACTCTGAGGAACCTCCTCTTTTGCGGAGACATTTTCTTTTTAGTATTCAGGCAGGGTCCTCACTTGAACTCCACTTAGAGCCCAAATTCCTCCCTTTGTATAACTGGGGCTGGTCCCTTTCTACCGAGGCCCTCACCTACTGAGACCCTCCGGTTCGAAACGAGGAGCCTCTTTGTTGAGCACTCCGCTCAGCTTAGACAAAGAACCGAGCAGGGGAAATGTGTGACCCTCTCCGCTGGCGGGGTTCCCTCATACCACTAGGTTCTCACTTTGACTCCTGTACCTGGTTCTCCTCTCTCTGAAGAATTGGGCCCACTCCAACTAGACCAAGGCTTTTCCCTCTCCCTGAGACCCCGCAGGTGGAAAATGAGGGGGCTCTTCAGCGTGACAACTCTGCCTGCGACTCGTAGGTCTTGGCGGGCGCGGGAGCGCCGCCTCTGTTCGATTGTGGATATTTCCCTCATTCCTCCCTAAAATTCATCACGTTGACACCTGACTAGTCCTGGGACTCCACCGTCGGAGGACCTGAGCTGCTCCCCTCACATCAAGGCCCTCGCCATCTGAGACTACAGATAATTCGAAGTCCGAGTGAGGCAGATCCAGCCACAACTGTTTCGAACCTGCAAGAGCGGACAGCCAGGGCAGGACTCCACAGGACCACACTGCTCTGGCCGGGTCCTTCCCTCACTCCTCATTCGGGATCCTCACCTTAAAGCCTATCAGAGGCTCACACTCCTCCCTCTACCCACCTGAGGTTGCCTTCCTTGGACCAAGGCTCTCTGTTCCTGAGAAGCTTGCAGTATAATTGAGGGGATGCTCAGCCTCACAGGGCTGCCTGGGACCGTATAGGTCTTGGAGAAGCCATAGGCTGATCTATGAAGGTCGTCCATATTCTGGAGTGTTGATGTCCCCAGTCCTCCTACAAGAGAGTTCTCATTTTGGCTCCTGTCTCCTTGATGAAAAATTTCCTAGGAAATGTCATATCCCTTCAGACTCTTGAACACTTTTGTAAACTTTGCAGAAAATGCTTCCTTGTCCTGGAGTTACGAGAGATGAAGAAGCTGTAGCTCAAGATAGGGTTCCCAGGATAGGTGATGGGCTGCCAGAAGAAAAGCCAGCTGATCAATTCCTTCTCTTTACGGACCAACCAGCCTCTTATGCAACTTTGGTTCTAATATACTAACTTTCTACAGAGAAGGGGCAGAGCCTCAAGATTGTGAGCCCTGTCCTTTGGAGGTGACCTGACATTGCATATGTATGTAGGTGATCATCTTGTCATCAAATATTATCTTTTTAATTTGTATTCATTCATTTTGGTATTCCGTGTATTCCAATCCAGTAGTTAGTACACAGTTTTTCTGCTTACTACCTGAGATGCATTTTAGAGTAGAGAGAAGCAACGTGAATTAAGAGATACAAAGCTTGGATGGGTGGGATAGTGTGGGAATAGTTTTGTTTTAAATAAGCCATTTTGGGGGGTCTGTGCATGAGAAAGTTTACTTTTGTCTCTGTATGTTTTTCACCCGCATGTCTCCTAATTAAAACAAACTCTTATGCTGTTGAATGAATGTTCCCTTTCCAAATTCATATGTTGAAGTCCTAGCCCTCAAGGTGTTGATACTAGGAGGTGGGGGCCTTTGGGAGGGGATTAGATCGTGAGAGTGGGGTCCTAATGAATAGGATTAGTGCCGTTATAAAAGCAGCCCCGAAAAGCTCCCTTGCCCTTTCCACTGTGTGAGGGCACAATGAGAAGGTGCCATCTCTGAACCAGAAAGTGGGCTCTCACCAGACACCAAAGCTGCCTGTACCTTGATCTTGGACTTCAAAGGGTCCAGAACTGTGAGAAATAAAATTTTGTGGTTTACAAGCTACCCAGTCAATGGTATTTTTATAATAAGTTTGACCATCCACAGTAATGTACATCAAGGAGCTCACTGAAGGCTCACCAGTCTGTGTTTACAGGTCAGGGAGCCCTGTTTATTTCACTCATGTCTGGAGAGGCATAATTTTCTAATAATGGTGAATTGTGTCAACATTAGCTGGTGCTGCTAGTTATGGTACTTTTCTACAGTTTGGATTTGCAAATTGGACAGCTGCCTCTTACAGACACTGACCTCTATTAAGATGCTTGCACCTGATTAACCTTCTTAAGATGCTCACCAGCCCACAGCATGGTAGAAGGGAATCCATGTCCAGCTGGAAAATTAGTCCTGGCATAGCAACGCATTTTCACTGTTGATGAGTGACTCTGCACTGCAAATGGAAGCTGTCTGACACTTCTGTTTGGAATTGTAAGTAAGGTAAGTATTAATATATGCCTAAAAGGCAGAATTGATAACTTTTCACTGAATAACTTTCTATGATTTCAATTTTGAACCATGAGAATGTCTCACTTATTCAAAAGTTAAATACGTATCTTAAAACCTCTAGTATTATGAGGAACTACCTGGGGTGCTTGTTTTAAAATGCAGATTTTTAGGCCACCCTCTCAGATGTTCCAAGTCAATGTTGAATTGAGGAATCTGCATTTTGCAACAGGTAGCCTGGGTGATTCTCATGTTGATGGTTCTGGAACCAAAGAATTGTAGTAGGGCATATGGCTACAGACTACATTTATGCCACAGCCATATTTTTATTGAACATTGAATACATGCATCTGTCCATTTCATAAATTATGCTTTATTATATTAAGAAATAAAACACATTTTTATCTTCTATGTCTTGAATGGCTTACTACACGGGATGTGACATAATGTCATACAAACCATGTACAATATGACAGAAGCACTGGTAACATTTCATGAAAAATAAGAGTACAATCAATGAGCACACTTGATAGATAGAATTTTACACAGTCACACAGTTAAGTTTGCACATTTAAAAGGATCTGAGTCATTCATATTAATATTGTGAATTTCTTATAAGTAATTTATTAGTCTAAGGAGTCTAGGCAAAGCCAAACCATGACATTATTTATACTAAGTACCACACCTGGAACTTGTTCTGAGTTATTTAACACAGAGCACATTTTTAATGCAATAAATATTTACAGTTAATAGCAACAAGTACAATTATAATTCACAAAATATGGGTCTAATATTTAAAACGAAACAATATGACATTAAACAAGTTTGTGCCATGTATTTCTGCAACTCACTGTTGATGAGTGACTGTTTCAACAAATTTTATTACCCACAACCCCGCTGACTTGGATGTAAGAAAAGTCATGTTTGAATCAGTTAAGTCAGATTATGGAAAAAAATGTTTAAAGAAAATCAGTTTAACTTCCTTAATGTACATTATCAATATTGATACATCAATCAATAGCTAAAACTGAAGCAAAGTGATGAAAAAATTTGGATTCACAACAGGCCTAAATTATATAATGTACCTTGAACACTGAAATCCTGAGTTATACAAAAAATTTCAAGCTTGTCTGGGAATTAATGAGGTGTTGAATGTGTGAGGTTTTACTGTCCATTAAAATGATCCTTTTAAAAGACCATAAAATTATCTGAGTCCTTTCATGTCATTATGTGGCTCTGGGAATGAATTTTAAATTGGAGGAAAAAGAAAAATAATCTTATCTTCTAGAACATGAGCTCAGGAGGGCAGAGAGATGACTGGCTTTATGACAGGGCACTTTGGGCTGGGCACTCAGAGAGCTAAGTCTGAACCTGAGCTCATGATTTGCCCCTTAGTCCAGGAGAGATTTTTCTGTTAGAGGCTATTCAGGTAGCTTGAGTCTCGGCTCCTGGAAACCAACCACAGTCAAATCTTACTCTTTGGAGAGTGGGTGGAGTGGGAGAATTAGAGGTGGGGTGGGAGGTGGGATGAGGGAGGAGTAGGAGAGTGGATGGATGTGGACTTTAAAGAGATCCAGGTCCACATTAATGCTCTGCCATTCAACTGTGCCATTTGACCTTGAGATCTTGAAGTAATCTCCCTAGCCTCAGCATCATTATCTGAATACTCTTCAAGGTACTTGTGAAGATGAATAGCAATTTGCTTAGCCCTGCATTTAGCACATCATTGGTGCCTGGTAAAGTTGAACTCCTTCCTTCCAGCACTTCTAGAGCCACAGAAATCCATTCAGGTTTCAGAAAAACATGGTATGTTCTATGACTCGTGTTTTTTTTCTCCCAAGGATCCTGCCCTTCTTATCTTAGCCTTCCACTTCATTGCGATGCAGAATGCTGTTCCCACTAATGTGCCTCTACTGGGGCAACCAACAATGATGCCACTCACTCCCTTGAGCCAAGGTAAACAGACTCGCTTTGAGGGTGACAGACTATCCTGTAAACTGGGGAAGCAATGATCAGCTCTGTTCTTCAATGTCACAGAACGAGCCATGAGAATGAATGCAGTCACATTATGTTTCAGTCTCATTGTGTCATGGGCCTTTTAATATAATAGTAGATGTTTACTAGTAAATGTCATTTGCAAATTTCCATGGTCAATGATGTAAAGCAGCTCTTTGGCCAGCAGGGAAGGCTTGGATTAGATGAGGCAATGAGTATTAAAAGTACTTTATAGACGACGAACACTAGGTAAATGTGTTTTTTGAATTAATCACGGACATGTAATATTTGAACTCAGGGATTCTTAAACTTTTAAAGCATTTAGGTAAATTCCATTGAATTCATTTCTAACATGAAATTTCACAAGAGAAAAGTCTGTCCTCAGTGTGCTTTTGATTACTCTGGGTATATTCAGCTGGAGATAACGCTTAGTCCCCAGCAAAGAAAGGGTGTCTTCAAAGGCCAAAGTTTTGGTAAGAGATTGCTCGATATTAAATTTGTTGTGTTAGCGTTGGGCATGGGGAGCGGGGTAGATCAAGGTGGGGGCTGAGAGGAATGACCATCCAGATACAGAATACAGTAGAGCTTGTTGCGGCTTGATTTCATTGAATAGCTCACACAAAGCCTGGTCCCAGGAGAGTGAATAATTCCTTTGTTTTTAGCTGTTAATCCATTTCATGAAAATACAGCCAAAAATTAGACAAATGGGCAAAATGTTATCCATTCCTCCCAGGAACCCAGGGTTAATTCTAAGCTACTCTACTCTCTAATAACTGCTCCTTCCTGGTGTGGATGTGAAGGGCACAAGTGGCAAGAAAGTTTGCCTCCCTCCCAGCTCATGACACAAGTGCATGCTATTTATTTTGCTCTCATATAGTCAGATTCCCAGCGCGATCGTTTCTGTCTGGCTTCTGGGAAAAGTGACTCAGCTACCTTTGAGTCCACAGATTGAGGATGTCATTCAACTTGTAGTCCCGAAACAAAGGTAATCTCTATTACTAGAAGCCATTTGGTGCATAAATACACTGAAACCGATAACCAACTGCTACTTTTGGCATAAACAAAGACTTTATAACTTAAGTGTGTCCATGTCCTATGGACAAGTTCATTTATTTTCGTTCACTGTGCATTTTCATAACAAGCTAAACTTGGTTCATGTGATGTAGACTCTAAACTTTTTATTTACATAGGGTGTCTCCATCCTTCGAGGTGAAACCACATTGTGGGTCGAAGTGGGAAATCTAGGACTTGATAATGAGGCAGAAGGCCAGGTTCAATGACGGAGTGAGGGTTGCCAGAAGAACAGGGTTTAGCCATCCCTGTTTATGGGGACTCATCAAATCAACAAAAGGGAGGGGCCTTGTCTGCACCAAGCTGGGAGGATCATCTTGCTGTGGAATATCGCTCCTACCAGTAGCCAGTAGCTGCACTTCCCTGCCAGCAGCAGCCATTGGTGGGAAGACTGCTTTGTTTATTGCTTAATCTATCACTATTGAGCTGCCCGCCTCAGGGAGGCTCAATTTAAGATAGATTGAAAGGTAGTGTCTGTCAATTGAATAAACACAGATGGTTTTCCACAGCAAAAATTGATTTTTTTCTCTTGCCCAAGACATAAGCACTAAATGTGATTATCTTTGGAAGCCAGGCGTGAAAAGTCTTAGCTCCAAGCCTCTGCCACACTCCACCCTAGCAGAGAGGTGATACCATGTGAGGGTGCGGGTCTGTCTCATTGTGATTTTGGTTCTTGAGGTGAAATAAAAATTTAACTTCCCTAGAGGAGGGCCCAGCTAAGTCAATCCCAATTACACTTGAGTCAAGCCATTAGTTGATTCACATAATAGTTTTACCACTTCTAGGTCACTCGCTGGCAAAGGCCTCCTCCATCCCTTTCACTTAGGAGTCTCAAAGAGGTGATGTGATTCGCCTAAGGACACACAGCTAGACTTCAGTGTCCTCATTGTTTGACCGCAAGTTAGTGGGGAGACCAGATACAATCCATGTCATGATGGTAACTGAAGGAGACATTAAGATGAGTCCTACGCCCAACATGTCTTTGGAAGCAGATAGATCAGAGATGCTCGAACAAGTCATGCTACGTACCCAGAATGCTATACACCTCAGCGACTAACTAGATATGGAATCACAGTTAAGAGTTTTGAAGAAAGCCACAAGTAAGATTGTGGAGCAATAGTTGGAAATAACAGGTACATGGAGGTTGAAGAAGGGCGAGTAGCTTTTATATAATGAGAAAAATGAGCAATGTGTTTTCTTATGTCTCTTTCAGTTCTAATTCCAAAACATAACAAGCTAATGGGACATCATTCATACAGATTATTCCAAGGAGCCCCTAGATGTACTGGAACAATCCGTCTCCTACCACTCCACAAATGTGAACACGAGTGTAGAATGGTGGTTGAAGGATTTGCCAAGAGGAATTGTTACAAAGGTAACGGAAGTGGCAACTGTGAGCAGGTGGGCTCTACAAATGCTTAGAGAACTAGAAACAATGACAAGACTAAGAGGAATTTAGCAATAGAAGGGACCTCAGCACTGTCCTCTCATTCTAGAGATGAAAAAATGAGTCTAGAGAAGGGAAATTGATAGTTAAGCTTCTATAGCTAGAGTTGGCATGTCAAGCTAAAGATCTTGGTTCTTTCAGCTACACAATCTGTCTTGCTTTTCAAACTATCTGATGTAATTGTGGACTACCAGGAAGGCAGGTGCGTCTAGTGTATATGTACACGTAGCAAACAGAAGTGAAGTGGTTTCACTCTAGCTAATACACCTGTAAACACAAAGCTTTACAACCATCTTGGTCCTAACTTCTAAAGCTCTGCAGACAGGGAGTGTTTCCTTGTCTCAAAAATCTTTCAATATACGCCATGTAGAAAAGAGAGCTGACTGTTCTATCTCACCTGGATAGAGAAAGTCAGAACTAAAATGGTCTCAGCATGTAAAGAATACATATTGGGGCGCATTTGCAGAATTTGGATTTATCTGAAAGTGGGTTAACATATTTGTAATCTATCTAATTGCCCTGGCCTCGAGTCAGAAAATGAATAAACAAACAAACAAAAAAACCCCTTAGTTCAGTTTTTTAAAGATAGCCAAATCCTTTTACTTAGAAAAAGATTTAAGTCCAGTATTTCTCTGTACATAGACTGTTTTGCAAATATTCTTAAGTAGAAACTTGATATATCTGTAGTTGATTTTCAATCCGTTCTTAAAGTTAAGCCCCCTGTATCTTTGTTATACATATTCAGATAGAAATACCTATCAATGAAATTTATTTATGTCCTCCCACAGACTTATGGTGAAGCATGTGTTAAATGTAAACATATTTCTATTTTCACTCAGATATGATCCCTTTTTTCTCCTATGAAACTATTGTTTCAATGTAGCAGACGAGGACGGCAAAATTTAAGTAACAACATTAGACTGAAAACCTTTATACCAAAGATAAATACTAAACTTTATGCACTTATAGCATTTGATGAATTGATAGTATGATTAATTTTTCTCTAAAAGGATTTCTCTTCTATGATGGAACTGATTACAGTTGGGTAACAGCAAAGAGAACCTCCATTGAGTTAGAATTCAGAATTTGAGATATTATTCCACAGCTACATGGATCTTTATGTACACGTCTATGTGTTTGGTTGTGTTTTTGCCTTAAATGGTGTCTCGCATGTAGCTCCTATGTCCTTAGTAATGTCTTTTAAAAACAATCGACACTGGATTTGTTTTAAACTGTCTTCCAGTGTTATCTATTTGGGGACTCTCCTTCATATATAGGACTCTTTCATAGAGCTGATTTTTCATATTATGAGCGTCAAAAAAGTTTCTTGGTTCGTCATTATATTGTTGAAAAATGACTCAAATCATATTTTTAAAGCACTAGCTTCTGCTTAAAGAAATGACGAGGTGAAATCTTTCACAAAGTGGACATTCATAGTATAATTTCTCTGCTATATAAATCTGGTTGTTCATATAATTGGTATGACTTAATTGGCCAAACCTATGTATCAGGGCTTGATGCTTAAAATAATAATTTTCTATCTGGTTCCTTTTCTTAAAAAGGGAAAGTTAGCTGTACACCAAAAAAAAAAAAAAAAAAAAAAAAACTCCATTCAGTTGAAATGGAAAATGTAAGCCTTAATGGGCCTTTCAAACATACTAGTGATCCTTTTGAGCCTTTCTCCAACCCACTTTCCCCACTCATGCGCCTTCTCAAGGATCTTTAGCGAGTACACAGACAGCAACAGATGTGACAGTTCTGTACCAGTCATAAAGCAAAACTAGGGGTCCCTACAGGGGCAAGGTCAAGGGTCAATCTAGACATACCCCTCATGACAGATGTTCCTGTTGATGAGACTGAAGGTGGCTGGAGAGGGGTTGGTACTCTTGAAGGAGGTCATGCAGGTGGTACTTCTGCCAGTGCTGTGAGACCGGGTCATCAGGCCAGGCCGGCAACAGAGGAGTTGGGTGTTGAACTGCTTCCTGAAACTCTTGCTCAGCAGGTAGAGGGCAAAAGGGTTGACACAGGAGTTGGTGAAGGCCAGGAGGCGGGCACAGATGCTGGTGATGAAATGGAGCATGGAGGTGTCCACCTTGGAGTAGTGGTAGGAGCGGTACAGGTAGATGACGTGGTTAGGGAGCCAGCAGAAGGCAAAGAGGCCCACGAACACCAGCACCGTCTTGGCAAGGCGCTTCCGGGATTCGATCTGAAGAGAGAGTCACACATAGAGACAGAGGGGCCAAGGGACAGCGTGGGAGGATTGCAAAGAGACAAAGATTCAGATAGAAAAAGACAGGAAAAAAAACTAGGGAAAGAGAAGAGCTCACGAAGCCACAGAAAATGAATCCAATAGGAGAGAAAGGACAAGAGAGACTCAGGTAAATGAGAGAAAATCAACAGAAATGGACAGAAAAATACAAAAAACAAAAACAAAAAACAAAAAGCCCGAAGCACAGAAACAAAAACACCAGAAAGCACAAATCCACGAGGTAGAATAAACTTAGACTGCGCCACTAAGAATGGGTCTTTAACCAACGTTGATTACATACATGCTTAAATGGATTACACACTGAAATTCTAGTAAGTGCTCTTTTTTCTCAAGAGGGCATTGGTGCAGTTTACCAGCCACATGACTTCATGTCTTACTTGGCTCCACAGTTAATATTCTTATTCTCTGTGATGCTCAAAAAAAAAAAAAAAAAAAAGGCCAGGTTTTTCTTTCTTATTGTCCAAACCAAGACAATTTGTTATTGTTGTTGTTGTTATTATTATTTTAATCTCAAGTTATTTCTGGACTATACTATACAGGAAGGTACTTAGATGAAATGGGCCAAGCATCTCCCTTGGCTCCCAACTCCCTCTGCCACTGCTTTCTCATTAAAAAATTTGAGAAAGAATGATGTTCGCTATTGAGAGAGCTTTCAAGTAGGGAGACAGTTTCACTGAGAACTGCTACTCTCCCCTCACAAGTGAGGCCAAAGAGAGAGAGAGAGAAAGAGAGAGAAAAAGAGAGAAAG
>NW_024354498.1:6285548-6301242 GCF_902729225.1 Pteropus medius
AGAAAGAAAGAAAGAAAGAAAGAAAGAAAGAAAGAAAGAAAGAAAGAAAGAAAGAAAGAAAGAAAGAAAGAAAGAAAGAAAGAAAGAAAGAAAGAAAGAAAGAAAGAAAAGAAAGAAAAGAAAGAAAGAGAAAAAATGTAAAGGGTGAAGCCTAAAATGGAATCAGTTATCTATTGAAATGGATGGGGCGTCTTTCTGTTTCTCCATTATTAATGCCACATGATCTACATTTGGAGTAGGAGGCAAAAACTGACAAAGAGGAGAGAGCCAGAGCCACTGGTTTCTACCTCAAGGATGAAATTATAGGGGCTATGGGGGATGGGAAAGGGGGTCTCACATATGAAGGGCATCCTGCATTCTGAGCAGTCTAGGGCATACATATGCTCCTTCTTGGAATCCTCCAATGGCCTTACAATATAGGGGTCACTACCCTATATCACGGATGAGGGAATTGAGGCTCAGAGACGATAAGTAAGTCATGAAACCTGGATTTCAACCTAAATCAGTGTGAGCCTTTATTAATCAAACTACTTCTTTTCCTTCGACCAGCCTCATTTTCCTGCCTCCTCTGTTTCGTCCCCATGTGGAAATCCTCTTCCTATCCAAACAATGTGACTAGAATTTAAAGAAGTCACATTCCTCTGAGCCTCATTTTATTTATTTTTTAACAATAGCAACACTCTTCCAGATATTTCTGCAAAAGAAGCCCATACTCCAAATCCTTCGGGTTCTCAACAGCACCCTAGCTTAGGTCTCTAATAAAATAACAAGATTACAAAGAAGACTTGAATTCCTAGGCTTCCGTGGCTAGAAGTTTACCATCTGGATGCAGATCACCCATCTCCTCTTGTTGCAGAATCAGGTGACATGCCCACCTAAAACCTGCACTTGTCAGCGGAGTCCAAAAGAAATACAAGGGATCAAATCCTCAAGGAGAAAATTAATCAATCCTAAGCACCCACCTGCTTCTTGACGTGTATATTCCCTTCCACGGGCAGATTGTAAGCACTCTGGATCAGATTTTTGGCAATGAAGTAGTAGTAGACAGAGATGATCGACAGTGGGATGATGTAGAAGATCAGGAAGGAAGCCATAGAGTGGATTTTGGGGTGCAGCTCATTGGAGTGTGGGTATGGGGCACAGCTAATGAAGGTCTGGTTGGTGCTTTCCTCATAGAAAGGATGTAGATCAGAAAACACAGCTTCTGGGATGGCCAGGAGCATGGAGATGACCCAGATCAGTGCTGCTTTGAGGCAGATCTTCATCAAGGCATGAGAGGCCTGGATATCCATTGGTCGGACGATGGCTTTGTACCTGAGGGAGAAAAGACAGACTTCTGTGTAAGCTGCCTAATATTATTATGTATACCAGGACCAGGACTAGGGTGAGACAAGCGAGGCGCCTGGAGTGCATTATTTAAGGAGGTGCTCCCTCTCAGGTTCATGCAAATGCTGAGTCTGAACTCACACAACCCTGAAAGCGAATGCCTCCTTAAATTGTACCCCAAGCACCTTGCTCACCTTATCCTAGTCTCGGCATGAAGGATGCCTTCCCCTTTCTCCAACAGTAACATTCTGCCCACATTCTCTCCTGATTTTAAGAATACTTCTCAGAAAGCTGAAGCTCCTTTCATTTTTCTTCTTAAATCAGAAGAGTTAATAACAAAGTATGTTTAAAGAAGGACGTAGGGACAAGAAGTTTGTCGCTTTTTTTTTTTTTTTTTTGGCAAATCCGTCATTTTAAGTATTCAAGTGCGGTTTAGGGAACCTTAAGTCATTACGTATTTACATATGCCTTTTTTTCTTTTTCAAAGAGTATAGAATGAAGAGTCTGCTGAAAAAGTTGTACACAGGAGCATCCCTGTGATTATCAAATTAATCTTTCCCCTGCTCTCTGACTTTCTTTCAGCCTCACCTTCTCTTACAGTATTTAGATCCCTCTTGGTTCCTGTGCTATATGTGGCCCTGTCTTGGATCAAGTGCTCTGGGAAGCAGACACTGAGATGAAGTCAGGAGACAAAATGTTACTGCAGAGTAATATCTGTGGGGGGAAAAAAAGAGAAAGAAGTAGGACTGAGCAGAGGGAGCTGTCAGACCGTGATGCAGACCTGACGAGATCTACCAAAGTGAAGGTAACCAACCTTCTTAGTTTGCTTGAACATTTCCCAGTTTTAGCACCGAAAGTCCTATGTCCTGAGAAATCTCTTAGTCTCAGCAAACTGGGACTGCTGGTCACTGTACACCAGCTCGGTGGGAAGTTTGGGAGCAAATATTGCCTAGTGGAAGAGTCCTGTCTTGGGTGGAAATGGCCAGGCTCTTGTATCACCACCTTGCTGAGTCATTGGCTGGGACCACCCAAAAAGTGTGTGACCTCAGTTACTACCTGGTTCAGTCACTGGGCAGGAACTGCCTAAGAAGAGCATAACTGTACTTTGAAAGCTGAAGTGGACACTGAAGGAGCTGACAGCGTCTATTTTGTGTGCACTTGTCTGAGAGCCCACTAGAAGATAAGCTCTCGTTTGGCAAAGAGTGTGTCTTTGCCCATCTTGGCATCTGCCAACACCGTGATCTGCACATAGTCCACGAACGTTTGTCCATTTGAATGTGAGCTGCTACAGTGTAGAAGTGGATATAAGCTGAGACTAAATGTGAGGGTTTTCATTGCTGAAAATGCTGTATTGAAACTGGGTTCTACCTAGGATACTCTTTTATATCATGGACTTTAGTGATGGAGGAACACTGGTTTCTGCTTGCTTCCATGTTGATTAAACCTCCATTGAGTTACCACTCTTGGCTGAGTCTTGAATCTTCTCTTGATTTCCTCCTCCCTCCAGGAAAGGGGGGTTAATTTATTAAGTGATGAGTTTGGGTAAAGAATCTGGCATATGCATTGGGCTCAGAGAGGCCTAATGTTTGTTAACCACTCCCGACTAGGAGAATGACACATCTAACACAGGAGATCGGAGCATGTGCAGGGTGGCGATTGCTGTGAACCTAAGTCACATTCTCCAAAGAGCTTTATCAGACATCGACGCAATTATTTTTATTGTTGTCTGTCTGATTTCTTTTCTAGGTCTCTGTTCTCACCTCAAGTAGGGAAGAGAGGGCTAGGATTTATTGGACACTCCCGGCAGTCCAGAAAATCACCACAGTCCTGTTTCATTGTACCTGGGTTTGCTTTCCACCCTTAACTTGTATTAGTTCATTTTAAACAATTATAAAAACATTAAAATTTCAAAGGAATTTTTGGTAATTTCTCTAGTCATTAGTTGTTTCAAACATTTTTATTCCTAGTTTAGAATGTAGGCAAGGACTCTATCCTTAATTAATGGCATGTAAACATCGCTAATGAATCGATTAGAGATAAAGTGGTAATTATGACTTTAAAAAAAAAGGTCAGGGCAGCCATATTTTAATCAAGTGCGAGATGCATAAGCAGAGAGGTAGAAAGAGAGAGAGAGAGAGAATGCGACAGACATAAAAGAAGCAGCCGACGTAACAGGGCCCTAAGTCATTACAGAGGTCCTTGGTTCCTGGCCTATGGACTACTTTTGAATATATAAGAAGTCTCCTGTTATAAACTTCAAATTCTTCTGTCCTCTTTTCACTCAGAGTGGCGTCTGTTCTTTGTCAACGAAAGAGTCTTATCTGGAACAATGAGACATGACGATCGGTTAAAGTTATCATCAGATTTATTTCCAGGATCATTTTGCATAGATCATCTCCCACTTGTGGCCCTCTGAAAGAATGAGCTGTCAACTTTCAATTGTATTCAAGAGATAGACTAGTCTATGTTTTGTTCCTAAATTCTCCATCACTTTCCTGCCTCCCTCCTTTCTTCATGCCCAATCCCATAATCTCCATTCATCTGAATCCCGTCCTTCCAAATTCCAGTTTATAAGTATCATATTCGTGAATTTTTTGCTGGCCAATCTAAACCTCAATAATTCCCATTCTTTCACCTAACCTGTCTAATTTTATGACTGGATTAACAACTCTTCACATTTTATGCTTACTATGCACTATCTTGAATTGTTTGCTAGCTTTCCATGGGTATGTCTTTTGACCTGAAGTTCTCAGATGTTTCCTGAGGTCAGAAGCTGACATCTTCTCTTCTTTTCTTTGTGTATCTCTAAAGTTATTCAGGTCCCTTGTCCTACATACCTTTTATTTCAAAGTAGAGGCTAGCAAGGACTTGGTAATTAATCGATTAATAATATGTGACTTACCAATGTGTCTCTTATTTCCAACTTGTTAAAAATGAGAGAAAGCAGATCTACTTTATATACTTAGTAAGAATCATTCTTCTATAGAGTGACAAATTCACTCGTCTGATAATAGGGGCTCAAAACAATTGCTTCCCACTTCTGAGAACATCTGCACTTCATTTTTTAACCCATTTCCCGTTTGCCCCGAGAATGCTCACCAGCCTCACTTGCAGCCGTAGCGTTTACCCTGAGATAACTTGTGTATTACAGTCCTAACCTTACCCCCAAAGTTTGCCACGAAATATCTCGCTTTTATTATTCTTTTCGCTCTAGTATACTGATAGTCTTTGGAAACAACTGACAGTATTCTATTTATAGCATTCTGTTTTTAGTAGTGGTATTTCCATTGACAAAATACTGTAATTCTTAATCGCTAAAAATGGCAAATCCTAGAAAACACAGCATTCCTACGTGTGATGTCAAATTAACGCTGGCAGCGACCTGTATCTTTTTTTCTGAACGGGAAAAGGGTTAAATGTTAGCATTGAAAAGGCCAAAAATATTCTCTATAACAAGATTAATGTGTCAAAGTGATTCTTGGCAAGTAGAAGTAGCTGGCTCCCACATCCACGGTTGGAAACCTCTGCCCACTGAAAGGTATGTCTTTTATTCAAATATGGGCAGTTTGTTTATTTTTAAGGATCCAGCATTTCAGCCCTTATTTGTTCATAATTACCTTCTGAAGTCCATAGGAATTGTTAAATACCAATATTTTAAAACTTTCATTACAGTCCCAATGCACATTACCTAGAGAGGACTGAGGTGAAAACTGAATAAACTAAATGGTCGCTAGGGTAATCGACACATTGTCAGCATTCAAATTAGAATTTTAATACTTAATACCGTTTGGCGAGGCTTGAAACATTGGCTTTCTTTTCTCCTGTGAATAACACCAAGAACTTCTCTGAAGAAATGTGGGGCAATTATTAGACGACAGGGGAAATTTAATTATGGTTACATATTAGATGATATTAAGGAGTTGTTAATGTCATTAGGTGTGATAATGGCATTGGGTGTATGTAGAAGAGTGTCCTTCTTAGGAAATACATACTGTAATATTTTGGAGTGAAAGGTCAGGGTGTGTGCTCCTTACTTTCTGGAGTTCGGCAAAACAAAACAAATAAATATATATTTATTAGAAAAAGAGTGAGAAGAAACTCTAGTAAATGTTAATTGTTGAATGTGGGTAGGTATTATACAAGAGTTCATAATCAGGTTGGGGAGAAAACAGACATTAAAATACAGAATTAAAAAAATGAACTAATGGTAAAATAATTTTGAAATCATGCGTTATATGTTCTATTTTGTTAACAGTACACCCTTTTTTCATCAGAAAATCTTTATTGTAATATGATTGAATGTGTCATATCTGCTTAGCGCTCATATGAGGAATGAGGAAAGTGTTATATTTGCATTGTCCTCTAGGGCTTGCAATTTCAATATCATTTACTATCTGTGGGGTTTTATTTTTTTCTGTTTAGTTTTTTTTGCAAGAACCTTTTAAGCCACTTGTCCACTTAGGGAGGTTAGTTCAATTAAAACTAGATCACGCACAAACACATCAGTCTGCAATGCCTCACCATAAGCTGGAAGTTCAGGGCAGAGTAAGGTGCCATTGCTGAGCCTTCTATGTGGTGAGACACCCCGCCCCCATCCTGCTGCCTGAGTTATACGTGGTTAGTGGTCCTCGGAGGTGGACTCAGTGAGAGGGTGAGCCTCAATATGAATACTCCATATTACTAATGTTTAATTCATCTTTATTTCTAAATAAAAATCAATGTAAGTAAAAGTTCTCCTGTTTTCCTCCCTTACCTATTAGATCAAGTTGCACCTCTCCTGGAGGGTGTGAACCCTACTTTGGAGTCCACTGTGCCAGAAGACACTGTCCAGAAAATGTAGCTAAGGTTCCAGTGGGTTTCTAAGAGTCTGTAGCAGAGAACTTCCTGCCTTGGGAGGAAGGAAGCTTTAATTTTTTAAAAATTAATTAATTAATTATTTTAATGGTGACATTGGTTAACGAAATCCAACATTTCAGCTGTACACTTTAACAGTAAGGCACATATATATTTACATTGTGTGTTCACCTCTCATAGTTAGATTTCTTTCTATCACCACGTATTTGACCCCTTTTACCCCTATCATCTACCTCCCTCCCCCCTCCCCTCCCCCCCCTCTGGTAACCACTCAGTCTATTGTCCATGTCCATGAGTCTCTGTTTGTTTGTCCTGTTCATTTGTTGCTTTTAGGTTTTTATCCCACATATAAATGATATCATGTGGCTTTCAACTTTTTCAGTCTGCCTTATTTCGCCTAGCGTGATTATCTTGAGGTCCATGTTGTCGCAATTGGCAATATTTCATCTCTTTTTATGGCTTTGTCATATTCCATTGTATATATGTACCACAGCTTCTTTATCCAGTCATCTATCGTAGGACACTTCAGTTGAGGAAGCAAGCTTTAAACTCAGGCCAAGGCAAAGGACCACGATCCATGTTATAAAGTATAATCATACTTTTCTTTTTCTTGTTTTCTTTAGAGAAATCAAGATACAGGTCATGGATCCATGCAGGACAACCCCTGAGTGACGTCTTAAAGTCACCTCTTCGTGAATTGCAATTTCCCCTCCAACGTGTTTTCTCCCTGTAGGCACCCACTGTCTCCCTGGGAGCAAAGCCTGCTTTAGGAAGGGGAGTGCATATCAGTCATTTGCTCTTTAGTATGGATCACCTTCCTATATGTAAAGTCTTACCTCTAATTACAATGTGCCAAAGAGGCCCATTTAGGGGTGGCAAAATCTGCCCCCCTTCACTGCTATTAGAATTAAGGAAGAAAATCAAAGAAATAATTAAATCGTCTGTTCCCCACCTAATTCAGCCATGATGAAATCAGTGTATTTCTAGGCAGATACAACATTCCTGTTCTTCCTTGAGTCCGTTGTACTGAATCTCCCGTCTCTTTCATTCCCATATACACACCCTGAAGTTCAACTGTGGCCTGAGGCCTAGGGTGAAGTCTGGGCTCTTTCATACATTCAGAGGCCTCAGGACTTAAAGAGACCATCCAAGTGAGACCTCAGAGCCAAGATGAAAATCGGCTTCTTAGAAGGACTGAAAACCAGAGGCTGGAACGAGGTTAAAGAAAGAGGCGCTGACGTGGTGAAGTGTCAGGAGTACAGGGGCTGGTTCTAGGGTATAAGGGATGTACAAGCCGGGGTATTAAATGGGAAGAGAGATGCAAAGAATTGCTGGACGTCTGATGGTGCTTTGGCAGAAGGTGAGCAACTATTGACCCGTGGGCCCAAAATGGGTTTCAGCAGGATGATCTCATTCCAAAGCTCAGTTCTAATCCTGTAAGGGAGTCATTGTTAGTCGTCTGAGCAAGATGTAATGGTACAGTTGCCAGTGGGTATGTTTAAAATGACAAAGGAAAGCAGTCAGCTACATTTCAGTAGGTGTGCAAACATCCTGGCACGAGTTGTTCGCAAGCCATTCTTCAAAAATGTTATGAAGGGAAGAACATATATTTATAACTTGTTAGACTTTTTCAGCAATTTATGAGCCAAAAAGTTTGAAGAATGTTTATAAATCTCATTTCCAAAGCGTTGTTAGACACAGCCTGCATTTACTCTATTGCGTAGCATAGACGATACACAGAATGGGGCAAAAACTACCCATGCTCTGGAGTGGAAGGTGTAATGACTCTGAGCCATATATTGTCTTTATAAGTTGGCAGTCACCTCCAAACAGACCCTGAGACAGGATTTGGGTGCAAGTAGTTTATTTGGGAGGGGATCCCAGAAAGCCAAGCGAGGGAATAGAAGCCAATAAAGGTGCCACTCTGGGCAGCTGGAGCACAGGACTGCTGGGACCCTCCAGAGAGACTGGTGAGCACATTCCAGAACCGCCACCAAGGGGGTGAGGCAGCTGGGCAGTTTATCCACCAACTCCCGTTGCTCTTTGAAGGAGAATTCTCCTGCGGCGTTAACTCTGGAGCATTCTGCTTTGCCCCCAACCTTCCCTTGGCCAGAGATCACCCCGGGTCAGAGAAAAACAAGAAGCCCAGGTCTGCAAGGGATACGGGCGGGCCATCAGCAGCGCCCACTGTGTAAATTCTCCCGGTCCAGTCAGTTTATCAAACATACATATAGAAAATGAAACATCAGAGACAATTTCAGTTTGTAAATATATTTCAAATTATTGGAGATGAAAATAGAATTTCTAAATTATTTCAATAAAATGCTTTTTTTTTCCAAAATAAGAATCATTAAAGCTCAAAAATATGGCATATGAGTCATTATGTCTATTTATAAAAATTTAACAGCAATGTATTTAAATAACCTTTTGCGAGAGGCTTTATATGTAGTGAAATAGTGACCTAACTGTGGCTTATTGGGTCCTCCAGCCCAGGAGGTTGATGCTGGCAGTGTTGGAAGGTGTCACTGTGTGGTGGGGGAGCCCAGGATGGGGAGAGAGATGCACTGGGTAGAGCCCAGCATTCTACTCCTACTCTCATAATTAGTTATTTTTATTTTAGTTTTTTATTCAACAAATCTTATGTAGCACCATGTGCTGGTACAGCTCTCAACACTTTTCAGTCATTACGTTTTTTAATCCCTTATAACAATGCCAGGAAGTAGGCACTACTGTTGTCACCCTCTTCTTACAAATGAAGAAACTGAGGCGCGAAGAGGTTAAATAATTTGTCCAAGGTCACACAGCTGCCACGTGGCAGAGCTAAGGTTTGAACAGAAGCTGCCTGGCTCCCGAGTCCAGACTTTA
The DNA here is from genome assembly GCF_902729225.1 of Pteropus medius. Classification (NCBI taxonomy): domain Eukaryota; kingdom Metazoa; phylum Chordata; class Mammalia; order Chiroptera; family Pteropodidae; genus Pteropus; species Pteropus medius. The sequence continues at coordinate 6,294,594 of NW_024354498.1, forward strand.
AACCACGAGACTTTAATGCCTTCATTTTTTTTATCTGTGAATTGGGACTAATGATATCAACCTTATTTACTATGAAGAAGGGCTAAATGAGGTGTTTTGAAAGCACTTTGAAAACTAGGAAGCACCATTTAAATAAAAGATTATTAGTACATTTCTTGAAAAAGAATGACTGTCCACTAGAATGTCACGTGGTCAAGATTTTGACAATACCCTCTCGGCTCCCTTATGAACATAAGTAACAATCATGCTAATGCTACACTCACTCCTTTGACTAGTAATTCTAACATTTCATAAAGAATGTGACACATCATTTCATTTCATCATTAGGCAAATTACAACACTCCTATGATATATTTAAGGTAAATGCCCTTATCCATTTTCCAGATCAGAAAACAACCTGGTAGAGGGATTTGCACAGTCATACAGTTGACAATTAGAAGAACCAGGGCTCAAACTCAGACATCTCTTCCAATTCAATGCTTTAGAATAGTGCTCTACTAAAATAAACGTCACCTCCAAAAATTAATAAATGAAAAAGAAAATGAAAGAAATAATAGGTGTTGTTTAATGGGTACGAATTTCAGATTGGGAAGATGAAAAATATTTTGGAGATGAATGTTGGATGATTACGCAACAATGTGAGTACTTAATGCCACTGAACTGTAAACTTATATGATTAAAATGGCAAATTTTATATATATTTTACCGGAATAAAGTTAAGAAAGAAGGAAAAGAAGGAAGGGAGAAAAAAGACAGGAAGGAAGGAGAAATATTTATTCATTTGTCACCATGTAACTTTGGGGGTATCTCAAGAACCAATTGAAAAAGTTTGCCTTGAGTCACCAAAGACATCCGCAGGGAAGGCAGTCTAAAGGTAGTTAGTTACTTAGAATAATTTTTTTCAGTTAAAAAATTTCCTATAAAAGTGCTACCAGCTCATTGTAAAAATTTAGACAGTAGAGAATTCTAAAAACAAAAAAAGAAAATCATCCATGTCTTACATGTGATGTTTTGATATATTTCCTTCCAATTTTTCTTTGTCTTTTGTACAGAATCTAGAGCATACAATTTTTGTACCTTTTTTTAGGATCCTAAGCATTTCCTTCTCACACAGATGCCCATGACCCCTCTTGCCAGCAGGCGGCGCTCTGCAGATACCTCTCTGGGCACCATGTCCATTAAGCTCCAAGGAGCCCTGGTGGTCACTAGAGGGCAACGTCCCCGCTTTCACAGAGTCTTAGAATTAGCTCCAGACAACAAGCCTAAATAAAGCAAAACACCCCCAGTCCTTGGAAACTAGCACCTCTTACAATCCAAAGCATAACTTAAGCACTTACTTTTGTATGGCTCTGTACTAGGTACAAAAGAGGTCAGAAGAAGCATAAGCCCTGGACACAGCAACATTTTCTCATTTCATCCCGGAAATTAAAAAGGCTCATGCATCCTGGGTCACAGGGCTATGAGTTTGTTAAGAGCGGGGTCTATGTCTTGTTAATTTTATACCTATTTTATTTATTGAACAAACATATAATTAAAACTGACTAGAATTGTGCACCCAATTTGGCCTGATTTCTTACTTTCAGATAAGGAAATGGGCTCAAGATACTCAAGATAACCTATTCCTTCCCTGAAACCCTCTTAGCCAAATACTCCTCTCAAGCCCACTTATCCCAAATCGCTCTGGACACCATCTCATTAGCCTTTTCCCGAGGGATCTCCTATGGCCCAAATGCTTCCTGTGTCTCTAATAACTTGAAGGTCAGACAAATTCTTGGGGGTACTGAGGAAATAATTCTCCCTGAGCACAATTCCCCTTTTTAACAATTTTAAGGTGCTTGCTTATATGAGCCTATGATAAAAAGCCCTTAGAGGAAGCAGCACCGTGCATGATGGTGGAACATGGGGAGGAGGTAGCAAGAAGTGTCGGTTTACATCTTTACCAATGAGCAACAAGAAGGCTCTGCTCCTACGCCCATGGGAGCTGGAATCTGGCTAAGCCTTGATTTAAAACTCATTTAAACAACTGTGAGTATCACAGAGGACCCAGGGAATGCTGGAAAAGACACATGGCGTAAAGATATTGGCTTGACTCTCAATTTTTAGATGATCCAAAAGCTCATGCACAGTTCCTCATACCCTAAAGTGTCACAACTATATGATGCATATTGATTATATCCCCTAGGAAGTCTGTCTGGCATAAGTGGACAGGTCTCATGGATTCCACTTAAATAGGAAACTCACTGCTAAATGACCATCTCAGTACACACCTCTTTATCAGGGATAGCAAACTAAGGCCCACTCGCCAAAAGTGGCCGTCAGCCCGTCTTCATATGGCCTGCAAACTAACAATGGTGTTACAGTTTAAATGGGGAGAAGTCAAAAGAAAATACTTTGTGACAGGTGAAAATTACATGAAATTCACATTTCAATGTCCATAAATAAGGCTTTTGTGGAACACAGCCACACCTATTTGCTTACATAATGTCTGGCTGCTTTTACACTATAATGACAAAGATAAGTGGTTGCAACAGAGACCTTATGGCCTATGAAACTGAAAATATTTACTATATGGCCCTTTTTAACATCCCAGTATTAAACACTTATGCTCAGGCTCCTTAGTCAATTTATCAGCACATTTAAATAATAATTTAGTATCTCAGACTCTGCTTGGCAGTGTGGATATAAAAGTGGCCATCAAGGATTTAAGATCTTGTTGGGGAAGTGAGATATATCCAGGTGAAGCCCTTAAAGAACAATAGAATGCTACTTACATATGTATATTTCCCTTTGCGAAGCACTCTTAGAATAAACGAACCTAGGTCAGTATATGAAAAGCTGTCATTTGCATGTACGGACATATGAGTATGTTTAATTACAAACCCGTTTTGTATATAACTATGGAATATAAAACTCAGAAGTCATCAAGTCCCATTTCCTTAACTGGTACCCATAGATGTCCTGCAGCTGGTTAGGTGAGAACCAAGACTAGACCTAGGTCTCTGGATCCCCATCTCAGTTACATTTGAGTCTAGCACTTCAGATTCTCAGATCTTTTTAAGGAACAAGTAAAGAATGCTTAAAACTAAATATTTACCACACTAATCTTTATCCTGTAGCACATGTATTCCTTCAGCCATCATTTTATTCTTTAATTTCACCTCTGTTGACAATCTAGGAAAGAAAAGATGTCAAATTCTGATTTTCCGGCTCTAATGTGATATTTCCAATCATTTAAAGGGAAAGGGAAAAAGAAAATACTGAAATTCTTAAAAATCTATTTTGATCGCCATTTACATAAAAAGAAGTAAGCATTTCCCATATGTTCTCATAGAGAAATGACTGTAATTTTGTTTTTATACAATTTTACATATTTTTTAAATCGTGTTTAAAATATTTCTCATAACAGAGGCCTAACCCTGGTATGAAATTGCCGGACAATAAAAACAACTACCACCAAAGGGAAAAAAGAAACCTTGAAAAGCTTAAAATTGACCTGTAGTTATACTGTTTATATGTAGACAGCATAAAGAAATAAATGAATCACATGGACGGATTGTCACAGTAAATTCTTCTCACACTGGAAAAATTTTTTAAGTGTTGCATTTCTCATTTTGCCCCTGTTTCTTTCCCATGTAACCTTTATTTATCCCTACTGGTCAATTGGTCTGAGTACAATACAACAAAAGAAAAGGTAAATAAAGAAGTGAAGTTTAAAGAAAGGTACCTTAGGAACATTTTGGCTCTTTCCTTCCTATGAAATTTCAGCTATTATCAATCACTGCATAACTAAATGTAGGCTCTAACTCCTGCTCATTGGAGCTAAGAGTCCTGGCCTAGTTGAAAGATCCCAAAGGCTGTGATGTACCTACAATACTTGGCAGTGTCCACTGCTGCAGGCCTCAGCTAAAATACCTGACTTACTCACTTTGAGGTTAGCCAGAACTCAGTTCTCTGAATCTGAATTGCTGAGATAATTCGAGGCTTTAAATGCTGATCCCACAGGTGTGACTAAGTAGTTCTGAACTCCTCTTTAGAAGAGCTGGTATATAGATAGCTTCGAAGGTAGCAGATCAGGTCAGTAAGAGGGGGTATAGGATTTTTCATTTCTCATAATGGCTAATTAGCTTGTTGCTGACCAACTCTCCTGAAATAAAAAGCTAGAAAATTTCTTTGAAGCCATCAGAAAAATATCAAGGCAGTAAGGACACGAGGGGCCAAAATTCTGGAGAGAAGGGAAATGCAAAGAGGCGAATCTGTTATTCAGCATCGCTTTCCCCTTAAGACATTTTCCAAATTTCAAGCAGCAGCAGAGAATCCAAGAGCTGAGCAGAGCTTCTAGCGTTTTTTGGGATAAAGAGTGACAATAAATGGAGGTCGGGGTTCACCAAGGAGTGGAGTCCAGGTAAACAACCCAAGATTTCTGTTGAGATGCCAAAAGGGGTATGTCCTAGTAGTAGGAGTGAGCCAGAAATAGACTCATTCTCAGAAAGACCCAAGCCCAGACTCCGATCTGCTGATACCTGATTGGGTCAGATATACAGCCACCTCCTAACTGCCTGCAAGAAGCAAAAGCTAATCTTTTCTGAAACGATCTCATCCAGAGCCTCAAATTATTTATAATTATTTATACGCAAAACCAGATAGTCAAACAAAAATTGCCTCATATACCAGGAGAGAAAACAAACTGACCAAAAAAACAAGAGAAGAAACATATAATAGAAACAGACTTATAGAGCTTCCACATGTTAGAGTTACCAGAGAGGGATTTTACAATATATTGTGACTAATTCAAGAAACTAGGTGATGGAATGGAACCAAATGGAAATTCTAGAATTGCAGTATACTATAATTAAAATTAAGAATTAAATGGAATGTTCAGAAGCAGAGTAGACATAACTGAAGAGAGGATTAGTGAGATGATAATGTCCAGATTGAAGTACACTGTAAGAAAGAAATGGAAAATACAGAAAAGGGAGAAAACTTTATGGGACGTAACGAATGGTAAAATGAAATTGTGCTTAAATAGTTCTCAGTAACAGAGGCCAGACCCTCCTATGAAATTTCCTGCCTCAATAAAAACCAAAACAACCATAGAGGCAAAAAACTTGAAAAGCTTAAAGTTAACCTTTAGTTATTCTATTTATATGTAGGCAGGATAAAGAGGGAGAGGAAAAAGAGAACGGGACAGAAGCATATTTCAAGTTGTAATGTTTGAGAACTTCCCCGAACTGGCTAAAATCTTTAAGCCACAGGTTCAAGAAAAGCTATGATTCTCAAGCAGGAAAAATGCAAAGAAAACTACACCTAAGTGCATCATAGCGATGCTGCTGAAAACCAAAGATAAAGAGAAAAATCTTAAAATCAGTCATAGAGGAAAAAATGAATAATTTTAAAAGAGTGACAATAAAACTGGAATCTGACTTCGCAGTGGAAGCCAAAGGACAATAAATGGCAACTTCAAAGTGTGAGAGATAAGAATGTCAGCCTAGAATTCTATGCTCGGTGAAAACATCCTCCTCAAATTACATGAAAGAAAGACATTTGAAAACAAAATCAGAAAATATAGCCCCATCAGATGTACAGTAAATGAAATACTGAAGGGCATTCTTTGGGCAGAAGGAAAATGATCTCAGATGAAGCCACTGAGATACAGAAAGGAATGGGGAGCAACAGAGAAGTTAAATACAGGAATAAATCTAAACCTAAAGGAAAATATGTGAGTAAATGTAAAGTATGTAAAAACAATAAGCATAATGTTTTGTAGGTTGTAAAATATTAAGAGAATTAAAATATGGAATAACAATAACACAAGAAAAAGGCGGGAGGAAATTAAAATGAGGTTAAAGTATCCTATTGTCCTTGCATTGTCTGGGAAGTAAGAAAGTTCTAATTTGTAGTAAATTCCAAAATGTCAAGGATATATGTTGTAAAGTCTAGGGCAGCCCCCAAAGAATACTAACGAGCTTGTATAATTAACAAACTCATGAAGGTGGGGGGATAAAATACTAAAAATATTTAATTAATTTAAAAGAAGGCAAGAAGGGAGGGAAAAAAGATTATGAAACAGATGAGACCAATAAAAAACAAACAATAAGATGATAGATTTAAATCCAAATATATCAGCAAAATCAAGTTTATCATGGTGTCTGTGTTTATAGGACAGGAAACTAATACAAATAGCAAATACATTTGTATAAAGTCACTCATGTTATTCATACCCACAAATACCAACACTGATGAAAATAACTTAAAAGTCAAAACATGAAGACATCCATGGCCAATAAGTTAATGGATGTCATCAATTAAATGAATAAGATGACTCAAGTCATAAGAAAACTTGAAATGCTGTGAAATTTTATAGCCCATGTAGAAAAGAAACTTGATAGTGGCTTTCTCAAGTAATACTAAATATTTGATAAGAATCCTAAATAATTATATGGCATTACAAATAATGAATTATAAAACTGAAAGAAACTTTTCTAATTTCTCTTTTTTTATTTTTAAAAATTAATTAATTAATGGTGACATTGGTTAATGAAATCCAGTAAGTTCCAGCTGTATATTTTAACAGCAAGGCATATATATATTACATTGTGTTCACCTCCCATAGTTCGATTTCTTTCTGTCACCACATATTTGACCCCTTTTA
>NW_024354498.1:6305114-6317665 GCF_902729225.1 Pteropus medius
CATCCATCCATCCATCTTCCCATCTATACATTTATCTTTCCATCTGTCCACCCATTTATTTATCCCCTGAATCCATTTACAAACTCACAAAGAATAACTTTTCTCTCATTTACTCAAATAAAAAGAGCTTAATAGAGAGGAACAGATAAAAAGCAGGTGACTGCATGATATATTTTTAAGAGTATGCTTTCAGATGAATTCCAAAAAGTGGGGGGAGGGTTGAGAATAATAAGATTGAGAAGAAAAGTATGCATTAATTAACCATAATTTTAATTTATCAATATTTATTGATCACCCACAATGCCTCATGTGGTACAAGGAACCACGTGAGGCATTGTGGAAGATATAAGAATATATAAGAAATCTCTGCCCTTAACATTCTTAATAATCTACTTGAGAGTTAAAACAATGAATATATGAGAAGCTAAAAAAAGACAAATGAGTGAAATACTTCCAAATGGCAAGATGAAAAATGTCACAAGGTAATTCTTGTCTCAGATAATAAGCCTCACGTTTAGAAGGTGGTTAGGAAATTTGGGCTAGAATTGTCCAGCATAGGGCTTTAAGGGCTTTAAGGCTTGAGCCAGATTCCAAATTATAGGCAAAATGGTAGATAAAAAACAAATCAAAACAAAAAATGTAAGATTTTAAGACTTGGAGGGACTTTTGAAATGTTGTTCAACTCTATTATTAAGAGTTAAGTGACTTGGTCTGACTCCTCTTATAGGTAGCAATGGCAGGAAAAAGCATAAAATGCAAGGCTATTGATGGCCATTCCATGCCATATATCATATAGATTGGAGAGTCGAGTCTTCTACTTAGGAAAGAAGGGATTCTGGAGAGTGGGCAGGACACAGCATAACAAGGGAGCAGAGCCAGGAACTCGCCACTGTAACCACCGTGTATGAGAACATCAGTGTGTATGAAAAGGGAAGAAAGTGTAGGAGAGGGAAGAAGGGGGCCAATATGAAGGGACTTGACTACAAATCTGCAATTGGTTGGCTGTGTGAAAGCCGGAATTCAGGTTTTTGGGATTGTCTTGAAGCCTCCCTTTGACACAATGGCAGCAGTATAAACTTTTCTAGAAAAACGTTATTCTTTTCATATTAACAAAGACTCGAGTTCACCTGAAGAAGGGGAGGACTGCAGAAGTGGGGTTGGGATGAGCACTGGCATTGATGGTCAACCTGTAGGGGGGAGGGATGGATGACTATTGCTCCACCTGTTCACATCTCAGAAACCCTGATTCAGTGGAGGTAAAATGGGGGCTAAGAATCTGTATATTTTTAAAGCTCCCCAATGATTTTGATGATCATACAGTTTGGAAGGTCTTCTGGTTCACCTTTTTACCAATCTATCAACTACAGACGACCACTTTGGAAAACTCTGACTATATTTACTAACTATATACTCCCTATGATCCAGCAGTTCCACTCCCAGGTAAAGAGAAATAAACACTTATGTACATGTAACCCAAAAGACACAAATGGGAATATCCAGAGCAGGTTATTATCAACCCCAAGTTGGAAACAACTCAATGTCCTTTAGTTTTAGAATGGATAAATAAATTGAGGCATATTCATACAACGGAATACTACACAACATTTAAAAAGAACAAACCATTGCTGTGTACACCAAGATGGATGACTATCACAAACATAATGATAAGCATCAGAAGTATGATGCCATTTATATAAGATTACAGAACTGGCAAAAATAATCTATGGTAATTGAACTTAAACTAGTGATTGCCTCTCTATGGGGGTGGGTATTAACTGGAAAGGGGCATAAAAGAAACTCCTGGGGTGCTAGAACTGTTCTGTATGTCCATCTGGGTGGCGGTTATGTTGTCATATAGACATGTGTAAAAATATATTGAACCGTATACTTGTTCAGTGTATTGTATATAGATTATATCTTGTTGAGAAAAAATATGTATAGATATTATGTATGTGTGGATATATATATATTTGCCCTGCCAACTTCATGAGGTTGTCATAAGTCATCAACAGCTTTTAAAAATGAGATAAATAGGTTAAGTAGTCTTACATTTTTTAAGCAGTCTTTACATTTTTTAAGTAGTCTTACATTTTTTGTTGAAATTGGTTAGATGCACTACCTGTGATTCAGGAGATCCGTCAGCCTTTTTACGCCTCAGCAAAACACAGAGAGTTAGTTATATGGAAGCTTATAGTAACTTCTGAATTTTGGAAAGACAAGCAGTGACTTATAAACTCACTGAGAACACAATACAGCTGCCAAAGCGAGCTGCGACCGGCTTTTGAAAGCGCCTTTCTGCTGATGGTGAATTTGGTCTGCTTTGAAACTCCGGAGAAGAGTTCCACGCAGCTGCACCTTTACCTCTCATGCCCTCACTCTTCTCTAGGCGACCCCCCGAAACTCCGCCTCAACTCCACTAAGAAGACAGTAAACTGCATCTGTACCTCTGCACTCACCAACTCAGAAACCAAAATCTCATCTTCTCATCGAGAAAATTCCCCTTATCTCGAGGTGCCCTCTGCCATTGGTAAAGAGCCCAGACCTTCCGCCAGATCCAAAGTGTCCCTGCCCTGAGTAAACACGCGAAACTGCCTGTGGTCATTAGTACCTGGTGGGCAAATATTCAGGGTCACAGTAGGCTGGAGGTGAGTAGTGAGAATGGAGAAACCCCGTCTAGCTGGTGTGATGTACAAACCTCATTTCTGGGCTGTTGGTTTTCAGTCTTTGAAAATGTCATGTGTGCTGAGCAGTGTACTTCAGGCAGCTAAGTATAAACACATGTCGACAAATACTGATAACACTATCTTTATTTGTCCATTACTCGACAAAGCCAGATCACCTGGGAACTGTTTGTTCCTCCACAAAATGAGAATCCAGCACCACATGTATTAAAATGTGGGACGTTTTCTTCAGAATATAAACTTTCAAGAGCTGCTTCTATGCCTTTCCTGGTACACTTTCAAATCCTTATATATCTTTAACATCATAACATACAGTTGATTTTAAAATAAAAATTTATAGTCTCTGGCTCATTGTACCAGTTTTTCTCAATTTGACCATCTGGTCCACAATGCGTCTGAAGTCTATTCATTACTGTGTCTAGTTTCTAGAGATCAGAAGTACGTACGTAAGATACATTCAGCAACTTGTGTGAACAACCTGCAGATATTTCCTGACTAGTTAATTCAAGCAGGTTTTTGACGAGAGAAATGTTTGATAAATATTCAAAGAATGACTATGAATTTTTCAGAATGAATAAATATGAATTTTTAAGCAATGGGTTCACACAAGAAATGCTGTTGACAAATAATATTTATTTCCCCGAATAAAACATTGTACTGATTCCTTCCCCTGCCCACCCCCCACCCCAAGACCCTAAAGGCACTGTATATGGGAAGTACACCGACATAGATATTACAATTGGAAACCAAGCTTGAATGGAACTTTCTGAAGAAAAAAAAAAATCCAATAATGCATGATTTCACTTAAGAGATACTTAGAAAAACCAGCACACAAACTGTTCAATTACAGAGAGCCAAATACAAAATCGGCTGTGAGAAAAATTAAACTGAGAAAAATAAATTTTTAGGAAATGCCACTTATTTTCTGCTCTCGGTGATTACTGAAAGAGTACTTTGAAAAAGAAATGCCACGGGCCTTTTCTCTTCTCTGAGGAATTGCCTTTAAGAAATATTTGCATGGGGTTTAAACTCTTAGTTGTGATTTTTTTTTTCTTACTGGTCAATTAATTTTGCAAGGAGGGAGAGGGTAGGAAAAAGCCACGCTAAACCCATTTGCCTCCACAAAACGCACCTCCATCTTATGCTGAGATTTTTTTCTCACTTGTCTCCCTTTTTTCCTGACATCCATTTACTATTCTTTCTTAAACTAAAACGTCAAACTCAAGAAGTAATCCTCAGAACAATAACACGCCTGGAAGGGAATCTGAGTTTGACTAAAACTTCCCTTTGTGCAAACAGCTCTGTCTGTCCCACTGTGGTAGGTAGCTCATTAACCTCATTAACCAAGTTGTCTGCCACCTCAGAGAGATTTAACTTTCCTCTGGTACATACCTGTCTGCCGAGAGAGCCGTGAGTGTGAAGACAGACACCCCAACCGAGGTAAGCTGTATAAAGGGGATCAGTTTGCAGCCCATTCTGCCAAACAGCCATCTGTCGGCCAAGTACCGGCTGGCATCCACGGGCGCACACGTTACCAGGAGGAGCAGGTCTCCCAAAGCCAGACTAGAGATGAAAAGGTTCGGCACATTTCGCATGGACTTCACAGTACAGAAGATCTTGATCAGAGTGATGTTGCCAATGAGGCCTATCAGAATGATGACCCCATAAATCGCAGGGATGACATAGAGGATCCCCGGGTAGAACAGGTCCTCGTTCATAGGGAGATCCATACTGTGATTGGAGATGTTGCAGTGCACGAACTGGTCCAAGTTCATAGGCAAGCAGTCATTTACAGCCATCCTCTAGATTCTTTCCCACCTAAGAGGTGCCCCTAGACGCTGTTTCTTAACTTTTGATTTTGCAGTTGGGTGAAGACGAGGATAAAATCTCTGCTGGGTTCTTTATCTTCTTTAATAAAAACACTCTGAGTACATTTCTACTGTGGCATTCAAAATCGTCTGTCACTATTTAAATGCTGGTGCTGCTCTGGTCTTCACAAGGCCAATGCAGTACATCTCTAAATTCAGTAAGTTAACAGCAAACTCAGTCAAAAAAGGGCTTAGAATTAAACCCACTCCGTATCAACTCTTTCCACCCCCATTCCAGTCTGAGTCTCCTCAGCTGCAGTTAACTAAGAACTTTTGGTCTGCTATTTTCACACGGCATTTCCTGTCTTTCCTGATATTTAGAACCTGAAGGTTTAAAGTGGGTAGAAAAAACTGCACTGAGAAATCCTCTAATCCTATAGGCAGGATGCTTGGCACGTCACTGGCTGCACTAGCAAACAGCAGCTCTGCTGAACTGAGACTCTGAAGAGGAACCAGGGCTACTTATAGACAGAGAATGCCAGCCCCCTGCTGGACACTTCAATCACTGCCCAGTCACCTGCATTCCCCAGATGAGAATGCACGCGCAGGCTACAGTTCTTAGCCCACAGGGCTTTAACAGGTACATTTGGCTTCTCATTGAAGATGCAGCACCTATGGTAGGTATTTAATAAGTGTTGTCAGCACTCTGCAAAGGCACTGGAAATCTTTCTGATACTACGCGCATCGATCCAAATGGGACTCACATCCTATTTTCTCAATTTTTCCAATCCACTAGAATAACATGTTAAGATTGCTATAAAATGAGGTCTGTCTCTGAATTAAATGCATACAGATTCACAGGGTGTCCAAGGGTGAGCTGTCCCATTCAGCCTTCCCTTTGTCTCTTTGGTCGGGGTACTACTGAGGGAATATAGGCACAGGACTCCTGCTTAAACCTTCAGCTACTGACCTCTGGAAAAAAACAGAAGCAGAGTGCACACATGCTCTTTCTTGTAGGTTTGCTAGGCCATTCTCTTTCCCTTTACCAGGAGAAATTAAATCAGGAGCCGGCTGTGTTTTGAACTCTCGAAGATCAGTAGTCTTTTCCAAAAAAAATGGGTCTTTTCTCATTAGATCTAAAAATGACAGGAATTAGCATCTTGATGCAGTTATTTGCAGTTTTTTTACTGAATGCTTGCCATGTTTTATAGCAGATTTCCTGTAAGGCCCTGAGTGGGAAATGAATGGTAAAGGGGTTAAAGATAGAATACTGAGAAACTGGGGAGTGGAAAGAAATAACTTAGAGTTAATGGGGTGCCGGAAAAGGCTTTATTGAGGAGATACTATTAGATTTGAGCGTTGACCTTTAGCCAACAACTTATAGATACATTGCAAGGGTGAATCTTCAAGTCTTATGTGGAGCCAGCTCTTCCAGGTACATCGCAAGAAGCCAGTTACTAACAGGCGTTGCCAGCGATGCTTTGTTTTTTCAGGGTCCACAAGGAATAAAGAAGCTTGCGCTGATCACTGTGCTTGGGCCCAGCAAGAAAGCTGCCAACTGTGTTGTCATGGAAATTTTCAGCGGCAGGTTACAACACCGAGACTGCTGCCATGCTCCTTCCATAAATTCACAGGGCTTGTGCTCTTCTGGGCCAGAAGCAGAGAGTCCGATGCCACATGCCTGCGGGGGGCGGGCGGGTGGAGAATGTCTCAGTGGAGATCAGTATCACCTGCTATGAGTCAATAACCATCAGCCTCGTGGTTTTGATTAGTTACTAGCAGTGTATCTTAATAATGCAGTATATGGGCTCTGTGCTTAAATCCTGGCTCCTTCATTTATTACCTTGGCAAGTTATTTGGTGTCTTAAGCTTCAAGCTCCTCGTGTGTAAAGTGGGAATCGTTTATGAGGTTAAACGAAATTATCCACGTGAAGGCTTCATAATATTTGGCACATAGTAAGTGCTCAATTAATATTAGCTGCTATTACTATAACTAGTACGATTGGTGTGATTGAGAGAGATTATTATTATTGTGATTTTACTTTAGAAAAGCCCAATAAGTTCAAAAGATAGACTGACCTCAGATCAATAGGCAAAATGTCCTATTCACATAGGTGAATCAGTACCTCCTCCATTTACTTGAAAGACATTTATGAAACATCTACCAGTTTCCAGGCACTGGGCAAGAGCTTGAGAAAAAGAACATAAACGTACTTGTTATTATAAGATCCATCATGATCCCAGCTACTCAAGCTCATAGACAGAGGATCTGGCTTCAGAAAAGAAGGGTTTTCACGTAGGTTCTGTAAATGCTTCTGTTTATTCTCTACTGGGTTAATAATGTTGCTTCTCAAAATTGCTGTGGTGGCTTTCTCCTCTGATAATTTACCTTTCTTCCTCTCAGTGACAATGATTGCTCCTGGTATTGTTTTTTGTCATCATTACTGGAGGGATAGCCTTGTATGAATTATGCCAAAACTCAGGGGAGTTCACTACTCTTGGACTAGAAGAATTAGCAAGGCATCGAAATGCTTAGGGCTGTCCTGAGAATTTCAAAACAGTGGCAGCAACACTCGGCTCCTGGATATAATTCTATATTAAACCAATATCTTTGGGCCTTTTAACCTGCTGAAAGTTCCTTGAGTATTGTTTAAATAGAAATAAACTCTGGCTTCTTAAAAGAAATTGCAACTTATATCCCATCCGCTCTGTAGGATGAAGCAACTACCTTTTCTCCAGAGAAGGTGACATTTGATCTTAAAGGTTAAGTGTTTGGCAGAATCTTTTAAACAGAGAAAATAGTATGTGCCTAGGACAGATGCATAAAGGAATGAGCATGACATTGACTGGGGACAGCTGCAAGGCCAGAAAAGCCATCCAGATTGGAAGAGAAGGGGTGGGGAAAGAACAGTGTGAAATGCAGCTAGAGGCAGGTTTGGGGGAGATTGTGATGGATTTTGTTTTCCTGTTAAGAGCTTTGGTCCACGGGGCATATTTTCGGTTCACAAAGAGGACTCCTGGATGCTGTTTCTCCTGATTTCTTTAGACACCCCTCTGTGCTGACTCAGAGTCAGCCTCACTTCTTGAATCCAATTGGGCCATTAGCGTTTCTTCCTCTGTAAATTAAGCCTATGCTGCTAGATAATGATTTCTCATGCCAATGTTAGCATTATGTGTTCCACAGCACTAGAGACTTGTTCTAATGGCTGTTTAGGAGTGAAGATATATTGGGATTCTACACCTAATACTTTCTGGGATCAAGGATGTTTAAAAAAACTGATTAGAGAATCTTGATATCATTTCGACTCATTAGCTGTAATGACTCTTTCCATCCCTACCATTATGTGTCACCTTCCGGCAGATCACCAAACATATTCAGACATTTGCTTAGCTTTTTATTTAGTGGTGAGCATGCGATGCCTTTGACTTATGAAAGTGACATAGAACAAATATAATAAAGTCCTTGTCCTCAGGGACTCCAGTTTCCGAATAGAATTGGAGTGTGACTCAGCATCCTTTCTTATGTGTTGGGGCAGGGGTGTCATTTCTATTTCTATTTCAGTCAAACCAGTCACATTTTCCATTCTTCCAGAAAAGTGGATATTCTGTGGGACTTGAATATGAGGGGTCAGTGACCTGATAGAATTTGGGAGAATAAGTAGATTCAATAGGACCAAAGAGAGTAAAGACAAAGTCGTTTCCCACCAGCTATGTGCACGGCACCGTGGCTTCCAGTAGTTGGTGTTCCTGGTAGAGTGATAATAAGCATACACAGACACAATAAATTAATTATAGAGTGAGCAGAATTTGTAGGTGGAACCAGAGAAAAGAGAAGAGGATGCTCTGGGTCTCTTTGAGAGACAGTCTGCCAGGAACAAAGGTTTGAAGGGAAGAAACAAATGAGAAATAAAGGAGATCGGATCTGCTGGGGAAGGCTTTACATTTAAGCTTTCAGTAGCAGTTTAGCTTATAAAACACTGGCTTTTAAAAAATCATCAAGATGGCCTGGGGTATTTCTTAAAAATACAGATTCGGTCTATGGCCAGGCCACCCTGAACATGCCCTATCCCGTCTGATTTTGGAAGCTAAGCAGGGTCGGGCCTAGTTAGTACTTGGATGGGAGACCACCTAGGAAGACCGGGTGCTGTAGGAGTAAACAAAAATACAGATTCAGAGGCCCTTTCCCAGACCTACTGATTCAGAATCTCCAGGGATATAACCCAAGAATCAGTATTTTTCATGAGGTCCCCAGGGGATTCCAGCATTTTGCTGTGATGGGGACCAAAGATGCAGACGGTGTGCAATCCAGAGATCATGATGACATGACAGTGCTTGTGTTTGTCCTTTTGCAAAGAAAGGGAGACGGTAAGCAAGAAAGCACAATCAGGAAAATGTTGCCATGGCCTCTTTATAACCAAAGTGTGGTCCTTGAGCCAGCAGAATGGATATCACCTGAGAGCTTATTAGAACTACAGAATCTCAGGCACCATCCCGGACTTCCTGAATTATAATCTGCATTTTAACAAGATCTCCAGAGATTCACGTGTACCTTGCAGACTGACAAGTGCTGATCTAGGCCTTAGGAAGATCTGGCAGAAAAGGTTAAGAAACCAGGGCTGGAACTGGGAACTGATAGGAGAGTGGAATCTTCAGTTCAGAATGAAACCAGCAACTGGACCATCATGAAGCGGAATGAAGAACCACTGAATTAGGGCTTTTTGATATTCCTGATAATGGCTGCGAATTGTCCCAGATTACATGGCAGGTAAGCTGTTTTTGCTGCAACACAGGAGTAAGAATCCCATTACAAATGTAGAGAAATAAACGAGGAAAAGCCTAAGATGGTGATTTTTTTTTTTTAAGGCTCATGACTTAGAGAATAAAGAGCAAGGGCAAGAGGGCAGCCACTCTGGAAGGAAATGCTAAGCCTGCTTTTAGGCATATTGAGTTCACTGTATGAACAAGGGAAAGCAAGGAAGGCAACAGAAATAAAAAATGGAGTCTGAAGGCAGAGAGGCCGATGATTGAGAGGACTGCCTGAGACCCAGAATGCCGAACGCCAAATAGTTTAAACGTATAGAGAAAAGCTCACAGAGGATCAAGTGATATTAGGCTTTGAGGAGAAGGTCATGTGGTGAAAGTCAGTGAGAACTGAGCACGATTTCAGTATTATGTTTGTGACAACACCGTGGAGAAGCTGCTGGAAAGATCGCAGCGCCCCTCGCTTGAGAAGAATCAGAGATGTCAAATTGTAGTGCTGCGGCAGGAACAAAGAGACAGGTGACTATATCCAGATCTTGTAAAGCTGGGATCATGTCAAGTTGCCTTCTCTTCGCAACATTCTGTGACTTTTCATGGGGCTTGGAAACTTAGCAGAGAGATGCAGGGAGTCTACTGGAAGAAAGCACTGAGTTTCATTTGGAGCCCCACGAAGCTGCAGAAGTAAATGTAGATGCCCAGAGAAAGCCCAGAGTGGAGGACCAAACTCTTGGTCAGACCCAAGACTAAGAGAACAGCTGAGATGGTGGTTTTAAAATGTATCCATCAGTACTTAACATTCTTTCCTTCGAGAAGATTAATTTTCTTCCCCTTGTATGTGAGCTGCACTTAGTAACTGGCTCCTAACAAATAGATTGAGGCAACGGTCAAAGTGCTTAACGTCTAGATTAGATGACAAAGGATGTGGCAACTTCGTCTGTGCACTCTCTCTGAGATCATTTGCTCTGAGGGAAGTCAAGCACCATATAGTGAGGACACTCAATTGACCCTATGGACAGGTCCATACGGTAGGAAACCGAGGCCTCCTGTTTGTAGCTATGTGAGTAAGTCCGTTTGAATGTGGATCCTCCAGCCCTGGTCAAGCCTTCGGATGACCGCAGCTCCAGCTGATGTCTTGATTACACTCTCAAGAGATTCTCTGAGCCAGAACCACCGTCAAGCCACACCCAAATTCCTGACCCACAGAGTCTTAATAAATGCTTTTCCTTTTAATCCACTGTTTTATGGTAATTTTTATGCAGCAATAGATAATGCCTGGTAAGTAGAGTGGTGGAGTTGGGGAGAAGAGAACATCACCAATGAGACAAATAGGACAAAAAAGAAATACTAGAAAAGTCAAGTGCTATAAGCTGGAGTTAGACCTTGAATGGTCTAACTACTGTGCGAGGGAGAGGAAAGTGGTCAAATCCAGGCAAGTTATGGAGACCGAAGTCCATTTGTTACTCAGTAACACCAAGTTTCTTATCTGGAAAAAATGTATGTATTTTTAAAATATTACAAATGAACTGAACTTTCTTGCACAACCACCATATATCTGGAGATTAAAACTATTTATATTACATTTACCCATTTGCTAAGTGAGCTTGGGCAAGTCAAATCAATTCAAAGAACTTATTTACCTCTAAACCATTCTGTCCTGTGGAGTCTCCATCCATAAAAATACAAGGGCATTTTCCCCTTGCCTATGCTCCACAACAACTGGAGAGCATTAGTACCACCCAGGGGCACCCAAATGAGAGAGTGGCACCTTCCCTCTACCCTCGGTCATCTCTCTTTCCAGCTCTTTCTCTCTCTCTCCTGGAAGAAAGTGATCAGTGCAGCCCTAGACCCCCCTGCAACACATCCCTGTATCATTTCTACTTCCCACAACAGATCTGACAAGACAACATATTGCGGGGTGGATTCCTTTTTAAACATTTTATTTTGTAATAATAGTAAAAAGAGTTCCCTGTTGTTGACATCTACAAAATTAAGAAGTTAGCATGAGTAAAATACTATTATCTAAACTATAGACTTTATTCAGATTTCACCAGTCTTTCTACTATTGTCATTATCTACTCCTGGATCCAGTCTAAGATATTACACTGCATTTTGTCATCGTGATTACTTAGTTTCCTCTTACGTGACACAGTTTCTCAGACTTTCCTGCGTTTCATGATCTTGACGCTTTTGAAGAGTATTAGTCAGGTATTTTGTAGAACATCCCTCCATTTGGGGTCTGTCTGATATCTTTTCATTTTGAGACTGGGAATATGATTTTTTGGGGGGAAAAACAGAGGTGAGATGCTCTTCTCATCACATCATATCGGGGGGGATGTATTAGTTTCTGCTGTAATAAATTGCCATGAATTTAGTGCTTTAAAACAACAGAAATTTATTCTCTTACAATTCTGAAGGCCAGAAGTCTGAAATGAGTCTTACGAGGCTAAAATCAAGATGTCGGCAAGCCTTGTTCCTCCAGGATGCTTCAGAGAAAATTGTTCCTTGCCTCTTCCAGCTCCTGGAGGCTCCCAGCATGCCTTGGCTGGTGGCTGCATCATTCCAACGTCTGCTTCTGTCATCACATTGTCTTCTCTTCTTCCATAGTCAAATCTCTCTCTGCCCCCCTCTTAGATAAGGACTGTTGGATTACACTGGGCCCACCCAGATACCGCAGGATCATCTCCCCATCTCGAGTGCATCTGCAAAGTCCCTTTTGCCATGTAAGTTTTGCCATACAATATAGTCACAGGTTCCAGGGATCAAGACCTGGGTATCATCAGGGACCATTTACGTAGCCAAATACAGGCTGCATGATATCCACACGATTTATCAGTAGTGAGTTACCTTGATCACTTGGTTAAAGTGGTGTCTGCCAGGATTCTCCACTGTAAAGTTATTATTTGGGGAGATAGCTGCCTTTTTAATTACCATAAATATGACTGTGCTCATACCTAAAGTAATCATGGCGACATTGCTTAGCCATTCAACACCACTTGTATTAAGTGCTACTCCCTGCCAGACCCAGTTCTAGGCCCTGGAAATAAAAAATGAACAAGCGATGGTCTCACCTTCGAGGCATTAATTGCCTAACGAGGAAAACATTTTCAATTCCTTTAAAGAAAGCCAGTTTATAAACATAAACAAGCTTTCTTTTTAAACAACCTGGATCCTACTTCGGTGGCGACCTTTGATTGTATAGAAAGTTTCAGGTCATGTGAAAATGGAAACTAATTTTCTTATGGTTTCTGGAGTGTGATTGGACTTTCTGTGACTATTTCCCGCTTTCATATGCTCTCTTGGA
>NW_024354498.1:6319215-6321944 GCF_902729225.1 Pteropus medius
CCTCTGTCTCACGTCCTTTCTCTTTCTTCCCCATGGCCATACAAGTATATTTTAAATTCTGCTTGTGTCCTACGGAAGCCAAAAATACAAGATCAATTTTTAGTCCAAATTCCTTTTTAAGACTAGGTGTGTTACACAGGGCTCTCTATCATGGATATCAGAGAAACTAGAAACGGCTATACCTTTATCCTTAATTTCCTATATGAAGTATATAGGCTCAAATGATTGTTCTAGACCCTTATACAAAAATCCTAGAGAGGGCCTTCTTATATCTCAATGACGACTAAGTGTTCCATTCCCGCCCCCCGTCTGAAAGCTACTACCAGCATTCACCTTCCTGTTTTTCTGAGCCAGATTTCTCTTTCTTTCCTTTAAATTACTAGATAATGAGTAATACCGAATCTATGGGAAGAGGTGAAGACAGAGGATATAATAATAGAAAGAGCCATCATTGATTCTAGCTGTTTTACACGTGTTCCCTCATGGGGTCTTTACAACGACCCAATGATATAGGATTATTTACATCCCCTTTATAGATGAGGAAATGAGGTATAGGGAGGGGAAGAAACTGACCTGAATTTAGATGGCTAATAAGTGTGTTCCGGTAACTGGGTGCTTAATCACTGTACCACACACCTCTCAGGGGACGAAGGAGAGACAATCATACTCCAGAGTTCTCTGGGAGGTGAAATGGACAAGCAGAAAAGAGAGAAAAGTGTATTGAAATGCAAGTAAGTAGAAACTAGGGATAAATAATTAGGGAGCTGAAAAACTAGTGGGAAAAAAAAAATACAGAGCCCAGCAGCTGTGGTTTCTATTTCTTCCCTGGCAATGGTATCCTGTGTTTTTTGTTTTTCTGATTTTTGGTTTTTTGCTCTAGGGAAATAAACAGGATGCTCGGTTCCTGTCTCATGTCTACAGTCACATTTCTTTAATATCAAAGTAATTTAAGATGTAGAGTAGAGAGAAGAAACTCACTGGTTCCCAATGGTAACAAGACCTCAACTGTGCTTTCTCTTTCAATAAACAAGATGAAACATCCTCACGGAAACATGAAGGAAATTATGCACCATTTTGCTGAAATGGCTTCAGGGTGACTCTTAACAAGGAACATGCCCCTGTTTGTGATCTCATAGCAAAGAGGCGACTCATAGGATCTGAGCAACTCCTGCTGCATTATGCTCCATTTCCCTCTTGTACACCTTATTCCCTGTCCTAATTCCATTTTTGTGTCCCTTTGCCAACAGTGAGGATGCCACCTTTCAAAACGAACAGCTAAATTGTTTTGTTGGGATTAGAGAGACCTCACTCTGGTCATTCAAAAACACCCACTCCTCATCCTCATTTGTAAATGCTCCTTTTGATGATTATGATCGACAATAGTCTTGGTCTTTGCATTTTGTACCATTGGAATCAATTCCTAAAACACGTTCCCTTTCCTTAATTGAAGGGCTGAAAATGTGGGAACTCTGCCTTTGAGAAAAGGTTAGCCAACCCCCACCCCAAGGCTATGAGGCTAACTTAAGGGCGATGCGTCATTATGGCTATAGCAAAGAAAGCCTAGTTGTCAAGCACCCAAAAAATATAAGGATGGAAAGTTAATAACTGAGCAGGCTGTAGCAGACGATGACGTTTATGAACTTCCGAAGCATTTTGTTTGAGATCCAGTGACTTGGAATGGTCAGGGGAGCAGAACTCAATTAACGACCTTTTAGAAACCTTTAATTAAAAAAATTGTTCAGGTGAAAACCATCAGATCAGAAAAAAGAATGAGGAGACGCTTCTGTTACTAGGTGATCCAGAAGCAACATAAACTGTACTCTGCAGGAAAAACACCTTTCATCCTTTCTCAGAAATGAGGATATGCAGAAAGCAGTGCTAAAGCATTTCCTTACACGTAGCTGCTGCAGAGCCTAACCTGGACCCGTTGGACTCTTAAATTCTCACTGTGAGCTCTGGGTCCTTTCGGGAGTGTTCGTATGGGGGAACATGTGTAGGCAGGGGATGGGAGTTATAACTAGCATTTGCTGAGTATTCACTGTGTAGCAGGCACTATTCTAAATGCTTTCTTCTCTTTCAATTTTCAACCCTGTTAGATAAGTACTATTATTCGTCCTATTTTAAAGATGAGGAAACCAAGGTCCAGAGAGATTTTATAACTCACCCACGATTACACGATTAGTTGGTGCTAAAACAGACTCAGATTTCAAACTCAGGCAATCTGGCCCAGAGGCCATGCTCTTAATACCACTGAAGTTCCATGGGATTTGTAAATAAGAACACTTGCTATCTAGAATCAAATATTTCTCAGGTTTCAAATACCCTCTTCTTCTGCAGTCCCCAGCCAAAGACCCAGTATGGCAGGAACACTAAGACCTGGTCATTTTTGCCCAGTGGTATAGGAACAACATAATTTCTTTCTAGTTCTCATTGCTTGCCATCCATGTATACATCCCAACGTGGTGAGGAGCAAAGAACACGAGTCTGAGCCATGTTAAATTGGTAAAAACAGTGCAACTCTCAATACCATTTTCCCCCATATAAGACATGCGACTTGGAGCAAGATTCACAACCTCTATGTATTTCTGTTTTATCATTTACAAAATAGGAATAATATTCTCTAACTCGCAAGGTAGTCATGAGAATTAATGACACATAGTGCTGCTCAATAAACAGTGGTTCCCTTTCCCAAGATCATTGCCAAATTTTGCGTTTTTTTTTTTTTTTTT
>NW_024354498.1:6321989-6325793 GCF_902729225.1 Pteropus medius
TACAATCCCTTATTTTTTTTTATTTTTTACAACTACAGCACCTGGTCTTCCTAGGTGGTCTCCCATACAAGTACTAACCAGGCCCGACCCTGCTTAGCTCCCGAGATCAGATGGGATCGGGCTTGTTCAGAGTAGCATGGCCGTAGACTAAATTTTGTGCTTAATATTCAGTCAGCTCCATTATTGTCTCTTGAAATTAGCTAATTCCCATCTTTTATGGAAAGGCTTGATTTTTCTCTATAAGCACGCTGCCTTTATGTGACTGTATAATATAAAGTATAATATATATAATAAAATTATATGTCATAATCGATATACTTATTTTTTTGGACAAACCAAATGATTTGATAAGGAAGTTGATGTATAAATTTGATTGGGAAAAGTAAATCTTATTAGTGAGTGGGAGAAATTTTGTTGTAATTCATGACATAATGAGAGGAGATGTTCCAGTTATAATAAGGCATGGAATGATAAAAGGATTGTTAATTGAATGTAACCCCTGGGTAATTTATGACTATGGACAAAAAAAACACTAAGAAAATTTTTTTTAAAAAATTACTGTAATATTTATTCACACATTCACTCTTTCACCTATGTACTTTTTCATCTACCCATCCATTATTCACCCATCCTCTATTCATGCATCCATCTTTCGTACCCACCCATCAATTTATTATTCAGCCATTCATCTATCCATGTATCCATTCTTCCATTCACCTATCCATTCCCTTGATTCACTAAAGGTAGTAACATTGCAGTAACATAAACACACATAAGAAATGATCCTTACCATATGGGAACTTTGCATTTAATAGGGGAGAAAAGAAAATAAGAAGAAATATGAGAAAAATGCTCCTGAGAGTTGTATAATAAGTCTACGTGTTTCCAAAGCATGCGAAATCACATCTGACAGAAGAGAAAGACAAAGTTCTTCAATGGAAGAAACAAAGTTTACTTTGGACTTTGAAGTTTCTTGAAGAATTGTTAGGATACCAAAAACGAAAGAGAGAATGACTTTCGGTCAAAGAAGTTGGTAGAGAAGGCAAGTGGTAACTCCAGGAATGGTGAATATTTTGGTTCAGCCAGATGATGGTGATAGAACATTAAACCTAAAAGGTATGTCGAGGTGTGGATCATGGAAGTTCTGCAATAATGGTCTGGAAAATTTGGTGTTTTTTGGCAGGCAAGTGAAAACACCGAGATTTTTAAGTAGTAGACTAATACAGTCAAAGTTGCATGTGCCAAATATTTTAAGTTAATTTCAGCTTTCTTTTAGGTATTTAATAGCTAAAATATAATAAACCAGAGGTTCCAAAATTTTCTAAGCTCACAGCATTCTGTGTCTCTGTAAATTTTTCATCGGATCCCTAAGCCAAAAGAAACACCTAACAGTTCCATTTTTAAGTGGTTAAGTCCAAATAACTTATTAAAATTTGTACCCTAACAACTTAGTAGCCATTTGAAAAAATAATGCATCTAAATAAAAAACATTTTAAAATTTCATTCTTAAATAACGACAATTACTTCCCAGTGGGGTGCGTGTGCCTGCTGGGTACTGTACAATTTCTCAAACCTTGGAATCGGACTGGCTGCCACCACCCTCGTTTCCTGTTCTGCATCGATTTTCATTTGGTATTTGCTGTTTACCACAGAAACTGAATGTCCAGCTTCACAAAGACATCATGTTATCAAAAGCAATGTCACCAGATCTAATGCTGAAACCAAACTACACCAAGCTAGTAGTTTGCATGCATATACAATGCATATGTATATGAAATCAGCATCTTGTACACTTTAAATATATACAATTTTATTTTTCAATTATTCCTCAGTAAAGGTGGAAATAAATAGATCAATTAATAGATAGATAGATAGATAGATAGATGATAGATAGATAGATAGATATCCTGCTGCACCTTCGTGAATATACTGCGGTGCCCCAGGGTAGGAACCTCAGGGTGCAGGACTTGGGAATTCAGTATTAAACCATTATCATTTGCCAGTCTGGGATGGCACTTCTAAAAATGATTGGAGGAGGGCAGAGCTTTCCTACAAGGGTGAATCAAAATATCTGGGAGGTATGTATAGTTTGTAAAACCATACCTAACAGATCATAAGTTTATATTTAGAAAATAAAAATATTTTTGGATTTGTATTTCCTTGGTTGGTGAATATATAAGAAGACGGTAATTTTTAGGAGAGTTCAGCATAAAAGTACAGCATTGGGACAGATGTGTCTCAGAAGCATCTTGTGGTTTAAAATGTCTAAGAAGGACTAAGCCAGATCCCTCACAGCAAAGCAGCAGCTAAGGAGAAAAGCATTTGTTAATGTGGGCTTTCCATTTTGTTTTTCTAGCCAAAGGGAAGCAAGGTACAGATTTCTCAACTGAAAAGGAAAGCTGAAATTACACCTACATCTTCAGGGCCATGTTGCCAGTTTATCTCAGCAGGCAGAAAATGACCTTTGGGAATATGCACAAGCATTTAGCAGAAAGACTGTTTCTAAATGCATTCTCAGCAAAATTAAATGGGTTTGCCATGCTCCAATTCAACTTAGCCATGCCCCATGAAACTAAGAAGTTTCCTATAAATTGCATTTTAGAAACCATTAAAAATGTCAAGTAATAATTTCTAAGGGGGGGGGAAGAGAAGTACAAAGCGAGCCACTAAAATGGGCTATTCGTCATTAATCTTCCTTTCCTATTGGAAATAACTGACTCACACCTTTGCTGAGTTCCATTTTGGGCCACAATATTCTTTATGCTAAGTTGAGAATTTATCCTTCCAACAAAATATATGGAGACAGTCTTAGTTTTGGCCTTAACTATGGTTCAAATATGTCTAGTGAATTTATATCTATAAACTGATTTGCATAAATAAGCACCCTCGGCCAAAGAAAGAGGATGCTCTATCACCTAGAGTAGAGTCAAAAATGGGCTTTCGAACATAGGTCTCTGGCCTGGCCCTATATACTCATGTCTGACTCTCTGGAGAGATGGGATAACAAGAAAAACTTGGAACTCATTTTCATGAGAAATTCTGAATATGCGAGTCAGGCATATTGTACTATAACTCTGCTGAGCCTGTGAATGAAGGCTGCAGGGAACCCGCTGTCACTTTGGCAACTGGAGGGTTCATAGTTCTAGGATACCAGGACATCGGCACTCTTCTTAAGGCCCTGGCTGTAATAATGAACAGCATCAAGTAGCAGATATTCTTGAGGTGTTCATGGGGAAGAAGACGAGAAGGCTTCTCATGAGCCACGAACAAGGGATTTTGTAAAACCAGTGAAATCTAGACTTTTCTTTCTTAACATGGCCACTTTTAGTACACACAGGTTGGAGAAATTGAGGTTGGCATTGAATGAAACAGTACCACATTTAACATGCATCAATGTGTCATATGCCTTTGCAGATAATAATTATGGAAATCTATGAATGGCTTTTAATTTGTGGATGGAAAACAAGAAAAATCTAGATAAAATAAAAGTAAGAGGTTGTACAGTGTTGCATCATCTTGATGATTTACATTTCCAGAGAGATATTTTAGATATATCTATTATATGCTCCAGTGAGAGCCTGCCTGGTTAATGAGAAAAGCCCTGGGTTGGCGCAGGGGTGGGGGGCGGATCAGGAGACCTGAATTCTTGAGTCTAGATTGAGCCATTATGTAGCTTGTTGACTTAGGCAAAATTTGCATGGAGAATTAAATGACTGGCCCTATTCTTCACCTCATCCTCAATCCACACTCTTGGAAGGGCCTCACTCCGGACAGAGAGTATTTCCCTGCCCCTTGACTTTGCGG
>NW_024354498.1:6326261-6351652 GCF_902729225.1 Pteropus medius
TTTTTCTTTATCTTTTCTCGTACTTCTAAAGCACACTGCTGCACCTGTGAGTCGATATGTCAGTTCTGTATTTAATGACACTCACTGGGCAATAGAAAAGTCTTTAAAACCATAGCTAAAGAGCCACATGAAAAGTGCAGAGACAGAGGCTCAGATAAACAGTATACATTTAATTTCTGACCTTCAAAGTAGAAGTTTCAGAAAGAGCCCCTTGTTTCTTTAATGGCTGAAAACGAGTATGTCTCCTGGGCAGATGGGTATGAGCATCTCCTAGACTCCTGAGAAGCATTTATATTTTTGGCTTACAGAATTTCAGCCAAAAGGGTTCAATCAAGCTTTATCTTTGGAGACCAGCTATCATCAGACTCCTCTCTGGTAAGGTATCTCTACGGTCATTTTAAAAACTGTTTTTAGTTTTATTTTTTAAAGATTTTTATTGAAATATAGCTAACATACAATGTTACATTAGTTTCAGATGTATACCATACTTATCAGCATTTATATACCTAAAGAAGTGATCGCCATGATATGTCCAGCAACCATCTGACACTGTACAAAGCTATCACCATATTATTGGCTATATTCCCTGTGCTGTAGACTACATCCCATGACTTTCTTGCTTTATACCTGGAAGTTTGAATCTCTTATTCCGCTGTACCTTCCTCTCCCTTTTTTGATTTTTCCATTACAGTTGATATTCAATACTTATAGTCATTTCTATAATAACTTCTTGACTATGTCATGATTTCTTTACATAGCAAAATAATAGTATTCAACCTCTTTAAATATGGAAAGTTAACTTTCTCCTTTTTTTTTTTTCTTTTCTTTCCTGCATTCGAGGAAATTACAAAAACCTATTTCACTATCAGCGCTGAAACTACAGGTGGAATGCAAATACAGAGCTGAGCTCTCCAGGCTACATATTTGGGTCATTAAACTCTATTGAGAAAGAAAACAGGAGACAGACAAGAGAGAAGGGTGTGTACGTGTGTGTGTGTGTGTGTGTGTGTGTGTGTGTCTGTAGATAAACAGGGTACAGGGCTGAACTCTGGAAGGACTAGGGGTAGCACAAGATATAAAGTGTTGTAGACTGAAATATGTGCCCCCTCCTAAATATATCACGTCCTAATCTCTGGAACGTTAAATATTACCTTATATTAAAACCCGATCATTATATATAGGCATTATATAATGGAATTTCACTTTCAAGAATAATGACCATGTAATTCCCATGTTCAACACAAAATTTCATGAAACCTGAAAAGAAGATCTTTGCAGATGTAATTAACTTAAGAATCTGGAGATGGAGAGATTATCTGCAATTATCAAGGTGGGCACTAAAAGACAGTCATATGTATCTTTATAGGAGGGAGGTAGAGAGGAATTTGAGAGATGAAAGAGGGGAAGACGATGTGGACACAGAGGCAGAGATTGGAGTGATACGGTCACAAATCAAGAAAGCCAGCAGCCACCCGAAGCTGAGAGAGGCAAGGAAGAGAGCGAGGCCAGCCCCGCCAACACCTTGATTTCAGCTCAGTGACACTGTCAAGATCCTTAACTCAATCACATCTACAATGGTTTCCCCTCACTTTAGGTTCCCCAATCTCTAGAAATTATTTTATTCTTACCCTCCAAATACTTGATAAAGCTTCTTGTATAGAAAAGAGAAAATAATTCTATATATAATTATATATAATTCTCTGTCTGTCTGTCTCTCTCTCTCTATATATATATATACACATACACCCACATATATGTATATATATAATTCTCTATATAATATATATTTTGTATATATTATATTTATTAAGTCATATTCATTAAGTCATATTTTCTCAAACAAATCTAAGAATATAGGCATATCTATTCATCAACTAGTGAAACTTTTGATGCAAAGATACATTGACATTTTTCCTTTTTTGAAGAGCCATTGCCCATGTCCAAGCCTAGAGACACTCAGGAGGAGATCTGGTATAATCTGGCCTTTTCCTATTGTCCCAGTGGCTCTGAACATTGCCTAGAAGCCAATTCAGTTCTGCGTGGTTTGTTTAAGGAAGATTAGAGTTCAGGCTGATGTCTTTTTATCTCCTTAATTGTCAGAGAGCACAGCAGGGTCCTGAGGCTGTCCCCCACCAAGCCGTCTGCTTCATGATCACTCCTCTTCTGCTTCTGAGCATTTTGTAGGAAGGAGGAGATCTCTAACAGAACCAGCT
The DNA here is from genome assembly GCF_902729225.1 of Pteropus medius. NCBI lineage: Eukaryota > Metazoa > Chordata > Mammalia > Chiroptera > Pteropodidae > Pteropus > Pteropus medius. The sequence continues at coordinate 6,328,475 of NW_024354498.1, forward strand.
ACTGTGTTATGGGTTTATTATTTTAGCCCCTTCTAAGCACTCAGATAAACCTTGGATACAAAGAAGACTTGTCAAAGGTTAGAGAAAAAGCTCTATAAGCCATACATTGTCAATAAAATTCTATTGAATTCACCTCCTCATTCTTTTTCTGCTTGTCTTTAAAATCCTCAATTGATTTTTTTTTTTTTTCCAGAATGCACAGTGTCACCCAGCTAGAGTTTCTAGTTGTTGGCAGGGAGTTCTCAGTGAAATAACAATTATTTGGTGCTGGTTTTGCAAAGTCAGCAAGTATATCACACAAAAACAGGGAAACTTTTCCCCCACAGCTCTTCTGGGGACGGGTGTGTGTGTGTGTGTGTGTGTGTGTTTGGTAAAATTCATTTTTCCTGCTCACTGTCTTTTGATTGTGCACCTGCAGTTTGATCATGTACTATATAACTCACCTTTGCTTAATCTGATTATACTTGACTGAAAATGAAAAGTAGTGTTTATACAATCTATTGAAGAGTTTGTAAGGAGAAACTGTTTAAAATTTTAGCACATTGTTATAGTTAAAATGCAGGGTTTCTTTACCTTATCACTGTTGACATTTTGGGCTGAATAATTCTTTTTTTTTTTTTTTTGTGAAGAGAACGTCCTGTGCATTAGAGGATGTTAGCGGCACCCCTGGCTTCTACTGATTAGGTGCCAGTAGCACCCCTTCCCCATTTGGAATAATAAAAAATGAGCGTTGTCCAATGTCCCTAGGAAATTAGGGGTTGAAAACCACTAGTTTAAACTGTAAATCCATTTTGAGAAGATTTTTGGAGCAGTCTGAGGAGACTGTGTTGAAAACTGTATTAGAAAGTGTTGTAGCCAGCCTCCAAGATGGCTCCCCAAAATCCAGCTTCCTGGTATTCACACCCTTTGGTAGTCCTCCTCTACACTGAATAGAGCTCACCTGTGTGACCAGTAGGATACTGTGGGACTGACAGAGTGTGATGAGGAGACAATGCTTTCTTACTTACCTTGGGGACAGTAGAGCCATGTCATTAGAAAACTAAGTAGCGCTATGGAAAAGTGCATATGGCCAAGAGCCTCATGAGGAAGCCACCTTGGCAGTGGCACCTCCAGCCGCTGTCGAGCCACGAGGTGACTATAGCCCTGGACAATATCGTGACTGCAACCTCAGGAGAGGCCCTGAGCCAGAATCACGGAACAAGCCCCTCCTGGATTCCTAATGATCCGAAACTGATTATTCTTTATTATTGTTTTAAGCCTCTAAGTTTGGGGATAATTTGTTACACAACAACAGGTAACTAATAGAGAGAATTTTGAACAGATGAAAATCCAAGCAAAGAAAACATTTCTCTGCCCAGTAGTTTGTTTTTTCAGTCAGAGAGGTTTTCTTTGGTCTAGTTAAACAAAATTTTAAGAGTGGAATACTACTGATCATAGCATAACTAACAGAAGAAAGGTAGAAAGCATATGAAGAGAATGAAACTAGAGTTTTTGTTGGGAAGAAACAGAAAGCCTACTGTAACTGGCTAAATTTAGGGAGAAGCCTAATTTGTAAAATAATGGCATTAAGCAAATAAATCATGTATTATCTTTGTAATTGTTGGCTTTTTATGTATTAATAGATTGGGTTCCACTTAAAATATCATTATAGGATATTACAATACTAATCTATCTTTGTTTAAAAAATTACAATAACCACAGTTTATTCTGTAAAATTACGCTGTCAAGGTTGTGTATCAGCTAGCTATCGTCACACTAACATTGCATAACAAAGCACCTCAAAACCCAGGGATATAAAGAAACAGGTATTTATTTCTTACTCATGCACCCTAGGGTCCACTACAGTCTGGCTGATCTTGACTGGACTTGGCTCCAGGTTGTAGGTTCAGTTCATCTCTGCTTCACACGTCTCTCATTTTCCTTAGGACAGCAGCTTGTTCAAGGCATGCTCTTCTCATGGCCGTGGCAGAAGTCCAAGAGTATAGAATAGAAACATATGATATCTCTTAACGTTTTGACTCAGAACTAGGATGCTGTCCCTTCTGCCCACATCCCACTGGCAAAAGCAAGTTATATGGCCAAGCTTAACGTCACGGGGAAGGGAAGTATACTCTACCCGTGGAGGCTGGGAGAGGTGGGGTAGGAAGAAATAAATATATGCTAATAATAGTCTAATCTATGGGTTGTTTTTTTCTTTTCTTTTTGTCCATTTCTATGCATATATTAATTTTATACTATTGTAGACAAAACCTTGTTTCACAATTTGCAACCATGACATGTTTCACAATTTACAAAGTTGATTAAATGTATTACAAGGCTCTACTTTCTATCACTTGTCTGACAGGTACAGTATTTTTTTCCTTTGGTTCACCAGGTAATCATATTAAAACATTGTGGGGGATGGTGAGGCTTACACCACGGAGGAGGTATTAATTCGGAATGCATTCAACTGTAAATATCATGAAACTCAATTCATAGTTGCTGAAACAAATAGTTTATTTTTCTCATATGACAAGCACTTTAAAGGAAGACAATATTGGGTGGGTGATATCATCGAAGATCCAGGTCTTTATCTCTTTCTGCTCCGTGATTGTTAGTGCATCGGCTTTTGTCTTCATGGTCATAGTACGGGTGGCGCAGTTCCATATGTCCAGAGTACATCCCAGGCAGAGAGAAATGACAGAGGACCATGGCAGCTGACACAATCTCCTCTTGTGTTCAGAAAGCAAAACATTCCCAGATCCACCCTCAGTGCATGTTCACTTATATCTCATTAGAAAATAAAGTTTCAAGCATTATAGCCTTTAGTTATTATTTTTCAAAGGCAAGGGTGAATGCCATTGAAAAAGGGTGTTGAGTCAATCTACAGTCTCTACCACGAGGAGACACACATGATTCCTCTACCCACATGCCCCTATCTCTAAGCAATCCTGACCTTCAGGTATCTACTTGTAACACAATATACATCTCATGGGTACCCCCTGACTAAATGATAACCTTGAACCTGGGTCTCTGTTCCACTTAGGAACTTGTCCATCTGAGCTTTTCATCAGGACACATAGAAATTAATTCTGAGTTTTCTGGATCGATTTAGAAGTTCTGGTATTTTCAAGCAATGCTATAACTTTTACTAATTTGAAAAATACTAGGCAAAGCTATTATTTTAAGTTTGTATTCTTGGGCAAGTTACTTAACTACTTTGATCTTATTTAAAAACAACAACAACAACAACAAACTACTGTCTTGTTGGGTTGCTGTGATGATAATAGGCCACGTTTGAAAAAGAACTTCGTACGTTGCCTGGCACTTAGTAGTTGTTACTTGTAGCCAAATGCATTCCTAATTGATATACTCAGGGTGCTTTCAGCCTCACCATCTATCGCAATGTTTCCATGTAATACTCTGATGAATCAAAGAGGTAAGATGTACTGTCAAAAAAGGAATACTGTGAAATTTTATAATCAGCATCTGATATCGTACCATTATTGTTTCAAGATACTCCAACTCATTCTAATCCGCAGTTCAGCCTCCTTTAAATATTTTGGTAGCTTTGCATACAGTTTCAGAGCATGATAAGGCTACCAATAACACGTCCAGAGCCTGTACCCAGTACTGCTTTCATCAGGCTGCCAAGTCTGTTGCATTGCATATCAGGCTTCTAGAATAGTCATATGGTAAGAGGATGGGTGAATAAGACTTTCGAAAATATGAAGGGGAAATGTAGACTAATAGAAAATATCATACCTGAAACAAAACCTCTAGGCCAAATAGAAATTAGAGTCCTTCCCTTCCTGGCCCCTCATCACCAAAGCTCCTCTCTGCTCCCCCTTAGGGCTGAGATAGGGCGCTGGCGAGAGCAAGACAGTTTCTGCTTGTGTCACCTTTTTGTAGAGATAAAAGCATTTGCTTTTTTCTTTCTCTCTTATTCCTCAAATTCACCGGTTACCACACTTATGCATATGTTATTTTCCACTCACAGCTCTAATTGGGATTCAGGTCCAATTGCTCACCTAAAAATTTAGCTAGATCAAGAATCAATTAGACTATTCAGTCACTAATTGCATGTGACATTAACCCAGATAAATAGACACATGACCTGTTACAAACTCATTGGTAGGTTGAGTGTTCTTGTTGAATTTCCCTCAACCTCACACACTGGAAGTAATCATAGGTTCTCTCCCTTTATCTATCAAAGATAACCCCAGTAATTTGGGGGTGAAGAGAAAGTAACCATCAAAAATTTTAAAGGGAATTATTTCTTCCTATTGTTATCACCTCGAATGTGAGAAGGTTTAAATTTAATAACAGTCCTCAAGTCGAAGGTGTCATTTAAAATTTTTCATTCTGCACATACTTCCATGTTTAGATTAATTTTCATAATCTCTGAGTAGGTGCGTGGATACCTATATTGCTCTCTTGTCAACTGAAAGGCATAAAGAAAACGGTGATAGTGGTGGCGGTGGCGTTTTCTAAGTGTCATTAGCATCTAAACAAGGAAGAGGACAATCCTGACACTTCAGTAAGGTTTACCTAGACCCTAGATTCGCTTAAATTATCAAAAAAGACTGGGGCTTGAGAGTGCCTTAACAATCATACCCTCATTATACAGACAGTTGTTTGTTTAGTGTTTGTATGTATGCATATCAAATGCAGAGACCTCTGATGTGTGTGATACCTACACCCATAAGTTCAGTGCTGTAAGGGTGTCTACACAGAGGAGACTTGCCTAAATCAGTCCTAAAAAAGTGGACGTGGACATTGTGTTCCACTCCACAAATACTAAATGTTATTAATGATGTCCACCTGGGTGTGAATGAGTTCCTATTAGACCTTAGGTATCTCAAGAGCTGTGACCAAGGATCACCAATGCATCTCCAGCACTGGAGCAGGCTGACATAAAGCCACTTAGTATATATTGCTTGAATCCATAAGTTATTTTTGTTTGAGGACAGGTAAGTCTATTTCATATCAGCAAAAATTTAATACAATAATGCCAAGTTGGAGAGAATAAAGGAGAAGGAAGCATTGAAAGTGGGGTAAATGAGAAGAATAGCAGTTTCACAGTTTGGGTTGGGCCAGCACTGTCTCTTCCTATTTAGAAAAAAAAAAAAAAATACTCAGGTGTATCACTTTAAAAGTAGGTTCCAAGTATTACAGAAATATTTGTAACATCCTCTCTCCTCTTTATTTTCCACTTGGGCAACAGGTTAAAATAGCAGTCATCTCTCAAATATTATTGGTGGACCAATAATATTTCAGATTCAATACCATTTGCATAGGATGACACTCCATTCACAGAAAACATGAGAAACAATAATAATGCCTGACAGATTTTTGAAATAAATATTTTCCCATTAGGTATTTGCTTTAAATAGTTTTCTCAAGATTTTCATATTCAGAGTTCAAAAAAAAAAGCAAATAAAATATTCTTGGTCAGTTACATTTTATACTCTTGCGGCAGCCTGGTGAAGTGTGGCTGACCGTTGTCAAGGTCATCATCTAGGGCAGAGGTTCTCAGCCAGGGTGATTCTGCCTCCCAGGGGATCTTGGCTGTCAGAACTGGGAGGGAGGCTGCTCCTTGCCTCTAGTGAGATGCTGCTAAACGTCCTTCAATGCACTGGACACAGCTCCTCCACTATCCAGCGCCCAATGTCAACAGTGACATAGTAGAGAAATATCGGTCAGAGGTAGGAGGCCCTGCTCCCTAGAGGAGGGGAACCATATAATTTATCATTTAAACCAGGACATGCTTGAGATGGAAAGGAGATGATCCTATTAGTAGTTATGCCAGGATAACAGACATAAACAGGGGCAGTCTCAGGCAAAGCCCCTGGTCCCTGCACCTAACAACTATGTGAACCTGGCCAAACAGCATCCTCATCTGTAAAATCAGGTGACAAGATTAGCCCCCGGGTCTCTTCAGGCTTCCAAGGATATAAGCCCTTAGTGTCTCAGGCATACATTGTTTTTTATATGTCACCTTTGTCAGTCCGTAAACTCTTCCAGAGTAGGCCTCTGTCCTATTTAATTTTCTGTCTCTTTTACACTCTTAACACGAGCCCTGCAAAAATAATGTTTGTCGAACCATAGACTTTCCAGCAGATTTACAACTTCCCACATCAGCAAAATGTTAACATGAAAGATTTTAAAAACAAACATATTTTGGTCATACTTCTCCATGGGGAAAGCGGATGGGGTTTGACTTTCCCTTCCTGAGTTATTACTGTGACCATATAGTTTATCTTCTAACCCCTGACACTTTTGAGAGCAGAAGGGAATGCTATTAATAACTACACCAGGAGAATAGGCATGAACTGGGAGGTACGATTGCCCTAGCCGGTTTGAATGTCATTAGAATTCAAACTGTCCACTAACCACACGCGTGTGACTGGCAGACATATTATAACTGCTGACCCCAATTATAGGGCCTCTGTGAAGATAAAATACAGCTAATTCCTTTCATCCACTGGATACTGTTTGAATCTTCCCTTCATTCTTGCAAAGCCCAGAGCTCACCTTTCCCCACACATATTCCACATTACACTAGCTGACCTTTTAAGCAAATGGAAAAAGTCCAGGAGCTCGGCTCACATTAATCTCACTGAGCTTTAGCCCATTCCTCAGCTCATAGGTTTGGACAGCACATCATTTAGAGAATGCCGGGGCCCTTCGTGATTCACATGGGCGGGTGAGGAAAGGGAGGGCTCTCACCCTGTCATCTCCCTCCTTCAGATAAAAATGGCAAAGCGTTTCGCTCACCGTTGGGAGGTTGGGAGGTAAAAACAGGCTCCTCCCATTTACTTATCGACCTGTTTCCCTCATTCAAAGTGTCCTTGTGAGTATTATTTACCTCTCTATCTCAAGATCTTATGCACAGTGGGTGTTTAATATATGTCGATTGAATGAATGGATGGATGGATGAACCATGGAGAAATCCACTTGTCTCCAGTACGGATAGAGATCAATGACCCCATGCTATACCCCATAACAGTCTTGGGACTAAATACTTCAGCCGGACAGTCCCTTTCTTACCTCCCCTCTCTTGTCCTTACCTCCTTCACCAGATTGTCAGGCCTTGTACAAACCATGTAGCATTCCTGCTCTTCACTACTGGTTTGAGGCAGAGAAACTAATTTGATGAAAGTCCATTTCCACTTCTGGATATTTATGTGAAGAAAATAAAAACATTAACTCAAAAAGATATCCACACGTCTGTGTCCGTTGCAGCATTATTTACAATGGTCGAAACATGGAAGCAACCGTGATGGATGATGGATAAAGAAGATAGAGTATATACAATTGATCCTTGAACAATGCAGGAATTAGGGGTGCTGACACCTCCCATGCAGTTGAAAATCTGTGTATAACTTAAAAAAAAAAGATTTATTTATTTTAATTAGTTTCAAGTATACAGTACATTGGTTAGACATTTATAGAGTTTATAAAATGATCTCCCCAATTGCTCCTTCTCTTCTCTGGCCCTCCACCTAGCCAATATGTTACTGCAAACTGCATTCCCTATGCCATGCTCCCCGTCCCCGTGACCATCTATCGACTACTAATTTGTACTTCTTTAACCCTTCATCCCATTCTCCCAGGCCCCCAAAACCTGCTCCTCTCAGTCCATCACCAGTGCATATAACTTTTGACTCCTCAAAAACTTAACTACTAACAGCCAGTTGTATATTACTGTGTATATTTTATTGTAGTAAATGATAGAACAGACTAATAGCTACATCTATTTTATGCATTCATGACATACCTTTTCCTTAATTTTTTTCTTTTGATATTTCCAGGCTTTGTGGTTCATCTGCAAGTTTTTTTCAAATTGTCACAAATCTCCAAAAAATATTCTGATATATTTATTTTTTTAAATTTGTATCTAAGTGGCCTCATGCACTTCAAACCTGTGTTGTTCAAGGGTCAACTGTACATACAATGCAATGTTAGTCAGTCATAAAAAGAAAGAACTCTTACCATTTCTGACAACGCAAGTGAAACTTGAGGGCATTGTGCTAAGTGAAATCAGTCAGACAGAGAAAGACAAATACTGTCTGATCTCACTTACATGTGGAATCTAAAAAAAAAAAAAAAATGCATAGATACAGAGAAAAGATTAGTGGTTGCCAGAAGCTGAGAGTGGGGGATGGGCAAAATGAGCGAAGGGGATCAAAAGGTACAAACTTCCAGTTATAATATAAATAAGTCTTAGGCATGTAATATACAGTATGATGATTATAGTTAATAATATTGTATTGTACATTTGTCAACTATATCTCAATAAAAAAAAGAAAAGAAAGGAAATGCTACACTCTCCATCCAAAATTACAATGAACTGATGTCTACAGAAGGGTTTCTCAGCTGTAAAATACCATGATCACAGCAATTACCATCATTAACATTATTTCAGTTTGCTGGTGTCAGGTAACCTTGTAAAATGCTATTTTCTGAGCAGAGGAAATGAGGCTAGAAGGTCGGAAAGTTCTGTGCACTGGTAGTGATGATGCGTGGTCTTTTCTGCGGACCTGGACCTTTTGTGCACAGCCTCTCACATGCATCTTCATTCCCTAAATGCAGATAGTGAACTTTGTTTATTCTGGGCACTGTGCTAAATGCAAGGATTACAAAGTGACTAAGTAGTCTGGACCACTACCCTGCTTCCCAAGTCAAGGTATTCGAAATTTAACTGCCATGTCACTTAAGAGAAGTTTGAAAAACCATGTAACCTTCTCAACCATTATTCAGTGGATATCTCAAGTGTTTCATCATAAGTTTAAATATTTATAAAGGTTAGAATTACCAATGCATTATATATATGAAAATTTAAAAACAGATACATTGCTCATTTAAATGTATCCGACAGAATCTAAATACCATTTGATACCTATCGTTATTCATTTTTTTCATATAGAAAGAAATTTTGCAGTATTTCTTTTTCAATCTCATATTTCCATTCCACTTCTTCCACAAAATTTTATCCCAATGAAATTTATTTTTATGTTTAAAAGACTCTGGTCATCCTCTCTCTCTCTCTCATTCCTCTCTCTCTCTCTCTCTCTCTCTCTCTCTCTCTCACACACACACACACACACACACACACACACACACACACACACACACACACTTTTTCCCATGCGACCATCCAGTTCAACTTTTTTAGCAAAGTATAGTTCAGCCACGGATGGTGTTGGGTTCAAACCCTAGCTCTACTGTGTAATAGCCGTGCCTCTGGGTAAGTTATTCAACTCCTATGAACTTCAATTTCCTCTTCCATAATATTTGGGAAATTAATATTGCCTACATTGTAAGGTTGTTGAAAGCATGAAATGAATCAATGTATGAAAATACTTATTCCAGTGCTTGGCATCTAGTAAGCATTTAATAGATGATGGTACATTACTAATCTACCATGAAAATACCTCTTCACTCACAATATGAGAATGACCCTGCATATTTTCTTTCATATATACTAGATCCATGATATTTTGTCAAACCCTACTTTTTTATTCCCAGAGCCCCTAATAAATCGCCAGTTTGCTAGGGATTCTTTTTCCAAAAGTACCTCAAAATTTGATGAATGAGCAAATTACTACTTCTCTCCTGACTGTCTGCCCATTGCCAGGACAAATGGCCAAATTTCTTAATGTAAAAACACCAGAAACTAGAGCTTTCTGACCATTCTAACAAGCTATGAGGAAATGATAAACTATCATGCACATTTTCCCCACATGTTATTTGTAAGTCACACTGTAGCTTTAAATTACTTTAAGGTGATTCATAGCTAATCCTTAATTAAAAGTCACAACGAATGTGATCAATGCATGCTATTTTCTGGTAATCCTAGTAGCTTAGAATAACCTTTCAAGTGAACTTTTGCTAGTAACAGTGATCATTTCTTGGTTTCCTTAGGAACACGCCCAAGGGAAATAAATGCATATGATGAAAAGAAAAACAGAGTGGCCAGGGTGTGGAGCACCTGGAACTCTCACATATGGTTGGTAGGGGTGTAAAATGGTACAATTACATTGGAGAATGGTTTTAGCAGTTCCTTATAAAGTTAAAATCCACCTATCTTATGACCAAGCAAGTCCATTCTCAGATATTTACTCAAGAGGAACACAGCCATATGTTCACTGAAAGATTTGTACAAGAATATTTACTCTGCTTTATAGCCAACAACTCAAACGTTCACCAACAGGAGAATAGATAAAGAGATGGTGGTATATGCATGCAATTGAATACAACTCAGCAATAAAACAGGGTGAATAGCCGATACACACAAAAGCATGGATGAATCTCGACAACATTATGTTAAGTGGAAGGAGCCAGATATAAATGAACACATAGTATACAGTTCCATTTTTATGAAGTTCTAGAATCTGTGTTAATAGAAATCAAAATAGTGATTACCTATGGAGAGGGGACATTGATTGTAAAGGATTACGAAAAACTTTATGGGGTGATGGAAAGTTCTGTTTTGAATGAGGAGGGAGTTACACGGATGTATATCTTTGTCAAAACTTATCAAACACTACGCTTAATATCTGAGTCATTAAAGGTAAATTATACTTTACTTTAAAAGAATATTGAGGAAAAAAATGATAGCATCCAAACTTACAGTTGTAAGAGAACTTTAAGATCATTTTACCTTAACCTCTTCCATTTCAATGCCAAAAAATTCCATATAACAGCTCAGGTGGATGACCACTAAGCTTCGGCTAGGGGAAATCTAAAATGATAGCCGGTCTATTCTACCTTCAGTCTGAATCACACTGCTGGCTCATGTTGGGCTTGCATTTAACTAAACTTTTTGCCCCCACCAGCTAGGACTTGTCATGTGAACACTTGTCAGCCCTGAATGCTGTCATCCAGTTGTTCATCTTACATCATTAATATTTACACTAAGCATCACTGTCTCCAGTGTCTTTAGAATTCCTCATCTATATGCCACCCATGGCCCTTGGAGTTGCCATTATAAGTGGATTATCTTAGACAACTTTAGGAAATTTGGGGTGAAAAATTAGTCCCACATAGACGTATTCTATGAATATGCCAGGAAAGAGCTGCAGTATAACATAAGAGACACGCATCAGAACAAGAAAGCAGGCTACATAGCTCGTAGGAAGCCTTATAATTAGACTGCCATACTTGATGAAACCAGGGTCGGGAACAGAGCTCAAAATTGTGACTGATGGAGATGTTTGTTTCCTCTCTCATGCGAGGTTACAGCATTAGGTTACACCCAGATTGCAGCTGTAGGAATGAAGGGAGAGCAGTGACTTCCCCTCCATGACTGGACTTGAAGGTCCAGGAAAAGACAAACAATCCCATGAACGAGGTGCGGGGAGCATTGTTGCCCACAAGGAAAAAGAAAATAGGACTACATTCCCAGGAAATGATACAATTTAATCAATCGTCTCCTTCAGAAATATAAAATGTTAACTTCTCTGATTTTTGTTTTTTTGTTTTGTTTCTAAATAAGATAGAGCAACAACTTTATTGGATACACACAAATGAATATTAAAATTCTATTAATTTCTCACTATGGCCCTATGGATAAGGAGGAAAGAGAAAGGAAACGGTTAAAGAGATACCCAAAAGGTGAGCCACATACCAATGGGAAAGATTTGCACATTTACATATTTTGCACCTCCCAAATAATAATAGCATCCACTTATTGAATGCGTACTGTTTGCCAGTCACTGTGCCAAGCACCTCAGAAGGACTTTCTTTGATAAGTCCTATTATTACTCCCATTTTACAGTTGAGGAAACTGAAGCTTAGAGAGATTAAATAACTCTAACACATATGTATATAGGGAATAGTAGGGCTGCAGTTTGAACCCAGATAGTTTACCTAGAGAGCCTGAACTTTCTACCACCCACCACATTATACTACCCACAGGCCCCGATCTCCAATATATCTCCATTATGGGGAACACCAACGTCTCATCCAAAGATCTGCAAGGAAAAATCCAATCCAAAACTCAAATCTCTCAGAGCAAAAGAAAGTATCTCAAAGTAAGTCTTTAACCTTTACCCATGCCCATGGACATATGGCAAACAACAGAAAGAAATCAAGAGGACTGTTGAAAATTACAAGTTCTACTGAAAGTAAAATAAAAGAGCTATAGCATTTTCATCTTAATCCATTTTTCTGGGTTTCTGTTAGGTTAGAATTGTCAAGTAATAGTTTATTTTAAATTCAAAACTGGCACAGATTTTAAAGTTAAATGAATCCAAACTAAGGGGAGAAAAAAGCACCCAGCTGGCGGAATTACTTAGATCAGCTCTTTGTTGTGCATTATTTCATTCCTGGTATGTCTATCTGATGATCACATTTGCATCATTGAGGATGGCACTGTCAGGACTCACTGTCTAACATTAGTGACTAAGTGCTCCAGCTATTTAACTCTGATTCTTCTCCATTTGCTAAAAGACTAAGAAAGACTTTCGCATTAAGTTATATTTTAAAATTATTTTTCCTCAAAGGCCGTCATACTTCTCCATTAAGATTCTGACTTTCAAATCACGATTTATCAAATTATAATATTTTAAATGTTAAAAACGGGACTCTCATACAAATATAAAGCGAACACGTGCCACAGACATATTTAGCTCATTAAAGAATAGCAAGTTAGTAAGTTTGGTTCAAAGGAGAATGTGAGGGACTTGAGTATATATAGGCACTGAAAGAAGGAATGCAGGAATAAGATGACTAAATTAGATACAAAAGTAATGTCCTATGGAGAAACAAAAATGTAACCTTTGGAGTTACCTGTTTTACTGGAGAAAAATTATTTACATCTCAACCAGACCAAAAAAGGTTCGAGTCATCATATAACCATTCAGAGGTTGAGCCCCAATCAAGAGTGAATAGTAAATCAAATGAAGGTACATTTCCATCTAGGATTAAATAATCCTTGGACGGGTCTGTTAGGAAAAGCTCCCGTATGTCACCGAAAAGATATGCAGTCATCCTTCTGCCTTATTTCTAAGTTTTAGATAACTTTTCTGAACAGATTTTATATCTAAAAAGTATTTGATTAGCAATAGGCATAGAATTTCACAGTTTCACAGTCTTAAAAATTCCCATGAGCAAAAGTATTCTTTGTAGGACTGACTTTGATTTATGACTCTTAACTTCCAGCTTGACCTCTGGCAATCAACTTATTCTAGATAATGTCAGGCAAATTCACTCCAATCCTGCGACTCCATCGTCAAGTTTGGTATTATTAATGGAACCCCAGTCTACTTCTGAGCTCCCTCACCTCTCTTTCCTGATACTAATTCCAAAGCCTGCAGGATATTGTGAGAAATACTAATTCCAAAGCCTGCAGGATATTGTCTTCAGTGAGGAGGATACCATCTACTTTTGAGTCACCCCGCCTTTAAGTTCCTCTGTGTTCATTGTTGATGTCTTGTTATCTGTTCTTTCTAGAGAGAAAATTAACCTTGGGGGCTGGTACATTCAGTTCCTGCTGACATAGTGCCTTCTCTCAATTCACTTTTACCACCAAGCAGGCTTGTGTGGCTCAGAAATGCTTCATGAAGGACACCATATTTGACCTAGTCCTTGAAGTATATATAGAACTTGGAAGCATGGAAAGAATAGTTGAGGGTATTCCAAGCAGGTATAATAAGGTGAGCAAAGGCAGAGAGTGGGAACAAGAAAGCAGTGACTATGGCTTGACTAGAACCAAGGTTTGGGGATGTGAGAAATAAGAGTGACAAGCAGGGGGTATGGATTATATGACATACTAGAAGGTAACATTTGTTAAGTACCTATTATATGTCAGGCACTTTTAAGACTCATTTTGCAATGCCAATTATAAATATTATTCCCTAGTCTTCAAATCAACGTATTAGAGAGAGACCTTCCACAATTAAAATATAGAAGCAGAGTATGCCTTTTCTTAAGATTATATGCCTTCCATTTCCCTTATCAATAAACCACTATCAGATGTCAACTGTTTATAAATTTGGCTTGAGAATGGCCTCAGCTGAAAATTACACACAACCTATTCTCCGATGCTTGGGTCTTACATGACAAATCATGCCTAAAATTGATACAGCCATCACAATAATCATCCTAGCTAATGTTTACTGAGAAATTATTATGTGCCAGGCAGATTCTAAGTAGTTTATGTGTATTGTCCCCTTCAATCTCCACGACAGCCCTATGAAGTAAGCACTACGATTAATTTCCATTTTGTAGAAAAGGAGTCTATGAAATGAAGACATAAGCAATAGAGACAAAGTCACAGAGTGGGTAAGTGGTGGCACTAGGATTTGAATCCAGGCCTGTGACTCTATCTTGGAGAGAAATCTATGAAAGAAAACCTGATGCAATGGCTACATGATAATCGTGGCCTTTCCAGGACTTAAAGTTTAATATGCGCCTCTCTCACTGCACTCTCACACCATCTTACCTCTGCCCTCACAGTCTAACCAGAAGCCAAGAACCAACATGTTGATGGAATTGCTTTAGCTAAAAAAATAAACTAACAATAGCATTAGAAAAGTCAGAACATCTCAATCAAATATGGTGATGAAGTAGAGGGTAAAGGAATGAAGAGACCAGAGAAGGACAGTGGACGCACTGATTAGGCTCGGATTCTGGAACCAATCTTCCTGAGTTCAAAACCCAGCTTCACGACTTACTAGTTATGTGATCTTGAACAAGTTACTTTACCTCTCTGTGCTTTAGTTTCCCCATCTATAAAATGGGGATGATACACCCCAACTGAAGTTCCTTATAAGGATTAAATGAGTGAATATTTGTAAGGCATGTAGAACAGTACCCAGCATATACTAAGCGTATAATAAAATAAATCGGATAAATTGCAGGTGGGCCGATCATAGCCCTTGTTCATGGCTAGAATCACACTGAGATGTTTCAAAACATATAAAATAGAGAAACAAATGCAAGACTATATTAGCAGCTCCTCTACAGAAAGCAGATAGGGTTTCAAAAACTTTGATTGCAAAGCTACATCAAGGGTAGCAACTGGCATGTGTTGGGGGTAGGCATAATTATCTTGCTTTGGTTCTAGCACATCAGCATTGACATGTATCATAGTGTGTGTCTTTAAGGTTCAACAAGAGAAGAGCTTCTGAGTATAAGTCTTCTATAAAGAGAGATGAATATCGTCCCCAAAGTAATTCAATTTTCCTAGGGGGTGATCCATTCATCGTGCTGACTAAAAATGGCCAGTCAGCCGTATCAGATAATATTTCTCAGGAATGGGAATTATCCCTATTTGGATCACATCCCACCAAAACTATGTAGTGGAAGTCATAAAATTGCAGGGTTGTATATATCTCATTAAGAAATTGTACACGGACAAGATTGGTAGGCTGAGTCACACCACCTTATCTAGATCTTCCTATTTTTTTTTCTCCTGAAGATTTCTGCCTCCTATACCAGCTGAGTTTCATCATTTCCATTTCAGGAACTTTTTTTTTTTTCCCATAAGTCTCACTGTAACATTGTTTTATCAAGGAACAGACTTGACAGATAATAACTAGCATAGCTTGATGCTCAGACAAGTCCAGAACAATGTATGATAAAAGCATGTGTCCTTTGACACCTTGCAGTGTTGTTCTGGTGCTCTGCTACCATTATTTATCTTTTATTTCCTTTTCAATAGTTATTTCCACTGCTTTTCTTCATCAATTCCTTTGTTCCAAGATCATTGCTAAAAGTCAACTCTTCCATCTCATGCAAAGAAATAGGTTTTAACAGGTATAACTGCTGTAGACTATTGGGGAAAGGAGGTTGATAAAAGCCTAGTTAATTTTTAGTTCCATTAAATTTGTCTAAATTTAATTTAACATTTTAAACAACATCGTTGTTGTGACAAACAAGCAAAATATTCCAGCAATATTTAAAATTTATATAATTATTAGCACTATTTTCTCAAGTTATTCTTTTTTTCCTAAAACACAGATTTTGCTGTTAAAAATATTTTCTACGTCTTTCAATATGATATTCTTATCTTAGGTCCCAAATCATCTTCAGATATATTTTAAAATGTATCAATTGGCAAATGAGGGAAGATTCATTTCTCGGACTGGTTACCGATCAGAAATGCATCTACTTTTCCCTCAGGCTCTATCTTTTTTTCTTTCTTTCCCCCTTCTCTTTACAGTTGGAATATTTCTGTAGGAGACCCTCCTTCTTGCCCAAGACTCTCACTTCCTCTCACCATACATAAAACACAAAGGTTCTAAAAAAAAAGAACATTTAATTTGATTATAAGCAAAGAATCTCAATAAGAAATTATGTATAATTTCATGTTACTACTGATAAATACCAGGTGTTATTTGTCTTTTGTTAAGGGATTATTTGTATCTTATGTTTTCCCCAAATTACCCTATGTGAAGTTGTTTGGTTGCTAAGTTCCATCTTAATATTGTGCCACAAATATTCAAGACAGCTAACTATAGCTCCTACAAAGGATGCAATTCTTTGTTTTTGAATATCATGCTGCTGATTCGCCATCAACACACATATTGGTATTCCCCTGCCAAACAGTTGTTTGTTCCCATTTGCGATAAAGACAAACTGATATCAGAGAAGCAGGCTATGTCTATTTGCTGTCTTCGAGGAAAGCCAAATGGTCTATAAAACTTTCAAACCAAGAACCTTTGCTTTATCTAGTAAGTAGACTTAACTCAATGATTCTTAGTCTTGGATTTTCAAATCTTTCTAATTTTTTCCAACTGTCTTAAGGTGTGTCATGAAAGCTTTTAAGAAATTAGCAAGTGAAATTAACTTCGGCTCAACTTAAACTTGCTTAGATGTGTTCACTTTGAAGTTCATACATCTATTAAAATAAATAAAAATATGGTGGAAATATTAAAAGATACTAAAAAAATCCTACTTTCTCTGCAGTAGAAATAGATACTGATTTATTAAAGACTTAGTGAACTAAAAATTAAAACAATACAAAAACAAACTTAATATATATATAACTCGGTGTTGAAAGTTCTAACCTTATTTTACCCTCCCTGGACTATAATCCCTAAAATTGAAGCCTGCTGTTGAAATCACATTAACTAACTGGAGGAAATGAGCCTGCAATGAGATTGCAGTTGTCAAAAAATAAACAGGAATAGAAAAAGCTTTTTAATATTAAATATTCCAAATGTTAAATATTAGAACAACAGGCAGGCACAGTAGATCTTCCTTGGTCTCCCAGGTTCCGATGTAAACAGGGACTTGACTTAGCTTCAAGTGATCTTTGCTTTTACCCAGAGATATAAAAATGCCAAAAATAAACAGTCTCTTATTTTGATCATATATGGTATCAAATGTGCCTAAGGCTTACCTACAGACATAAGCAATATATTGAGATAACTTATGAGTGAAACAGACTTATCATAGCATCGCATGGTACCCCTGGGTTAAAAGAAAGGAAAAAAAAATATATATATATATATATATATATATGACATGTGGCACTAATTCTTAAATCGACACTTCTCTTTAAACAGTTATTTTCCAGCCTTATTCCAGTAAATATTTTGGCATATTGGGAGAGGAAAAAAATGTTTTCACAAGATAAAAATGCTGGCATTTTCAACCAAATAAAAGGTGATAAAATTTTCATTAGTTATTATTTTCGAAATGCTCATTATTTGTGTGAACTCAGTGAGGATTTTATGCCAGAATAAGATAATTACACAGCCAACAGATAGAAGCTCAGCAAGGTCTTATCAGGGACTCATGATGGCTCCAGAAATGTGATTTAGGGCTCATGTGTCTGAACAATAACTGACAGATGATGTGTCAAATTTGAAATGGACACACATCTTTCCGCCACTCCCATCTACAAGCAGCATCTGTTTTGCCACCCTCTGCATCTAGGCTGGACGGAAACCACTTTACCAACAGAATAACAAAATACAGCACAAACGACGCTGTGTCCATACCAGACTTAAGCCTTTAAGAAGCTTGGCGGCTTCTGCATTCTCTTCTGGAAGCCAGCTGCCATATAAGAATTGCAACCACCCTGAGTCCATCGTGCTCTGATAATCCCAAGCCACATGGGAAGACCCCAAGGGATGAGACACTACATGGAGAAAGAACCCAGTGAGCCCCAAGGCATCAGATGTGTGAGTAAAGAAGCTGTCTTGAAAGTGGACTCTCTACCCTCCACCCTCTTCCCCGCCCCCACCTCTTCTTGCCTCTGCCATAGACATAACAGAAAGGAGCTGTCCATCTAAGCCCTTGCTGAATTCTTGACTCATGAAATCATCATCAAAATAAAATGATTGTTTAAACCTCTAAGTTTTAGGGTGGTTTGCTAAAACAAATGGATAAACCAAGAGCATCTGTGAATACAAATGAACTACTAAATTGATGCGGGACAAGACAAATGTCCCCGAGTGGGGAGAGAGACCAAGTCCTGCACCGAGAGAAGAGGGTCCTTTGGCGGAGAGTGTGGAAAGAATTCAACACACATGCCAAGGTTAGAGTCAAAGGAAAGTTGATTAGAAAAAGAGTAACACTCCACAGACAGAGTGTGGTCTCCTCTCAGAGGCAGAGAGTGAGGGGCACAGTGAGAGGGACCCTGAGTGTTAGGGGAATTCAGTCTATATATAATTCCTTAGAACCTGTGAGTTATAGTTTAAAAGACTTTGTCAACCCATTTCCTTGGACATGGATATACAGTGAGGAAGGAGAAGATTATGAAGCATGAAAAGGTAAGAATACTTAGAGTGAAAGTCCTGTTGGCAGTTTCCAGCTTTTAATCCTTAGGTTCCCCATGGTTTTAGCCATAGGAATGAACGGTTTTATTTTGTGTAGGGCACCACTTAAGGGCTCTGTTTTTCCTGTTTCCCCTTCACAGGCGTGGGGAACGGGTCGTTAGCAATCCCAGCAGAAATTTCCGTTTGTTCTGTAGTTGTCCTCCTGGCCTGGCTGCAGGGCTGACCAGCACATTGCAGTCTCTGACTGTGGTTTGATTAACATTTTAATTCTCTTGCCTCCTCCCTACATTAAAATGCTAAAAAATATATAGCCTACTTTTACCATTTCTAAATGTTACTATTGTTGGTGCATTTATTTCACTCCAGCCTTGTCAAGCCTCTGAAGATAAGTATGTGATATGTTTTCATCTGTCTGAGAAACCTGTTAAACATTCTACACCTTGCTGGTCTTTATTCACAGCCTTGTAATCACGAGTTTTATCAGTCTATTTAAAATCTTCCTCTTCAAATCATTCCTGAATTATTCCCATTTTTATAATTTGTAGAGCTGTGTGGTCACATAGATCCAAGGACTCAATGCTTGGTGTGGAGGAGGAAAAATAATTTTCTCTTTATACTTCTAGGTTCTTAGCCCCCTCCCCCTCCCCATAATAAAAGACAGATTCACAGGGGAAAAAAAAAACAGAGAAGTTTAATAACATTGTCAGGGAGGAAGAAATTTTACTCTACCTTTCTAGGTTCTTTTGGCTGGTCTAATAATTAAGTCTACATGAGACAGATTAAGAAGAGAAAATAATCAAATTACATGTATACATGCAGGAACCCTATTTACATGAATGAGTCAGAGATCCCACATACAGGAGAGGTTCCAAGACAGAAAGAGAAAAAGAAGTACATCTGGCATCCTGAGCCAAGGAATGAAGACGCCTGGGGCTTCCAAGGGAAAGAGGGTCATTCACAGGATGATAAGAGCAGATGTTCAGTAATTAGAACTTTGCCCTGCCCTGAAGAGAGGCCGTAAAAGGTTATCTCTGGTAATAACTCTTATTATTTACGAGGCTCCAATTTGATTTCTTTAAGAGATCAAAGTTTCTCTGGAGCCTGCAGGGTCTCGATTGCCTTCAGCACAAAATACAATCTCATATAAGGCCAAAGTAAGAATATTCTTGGGAGGTGGTGGTGGGGGGGGGGGGGGGGGGGGGGGGGGGGGGGGGGGGGGGGGGGGGGGGGGGGGGGGGGGCATGGTGTGCAGGCAAAAGGCAGGCAGGCACAAGGCATGCGCGTGGTGGGGCAGGGCAGGCACAAAAGCAGGTATGCATGCTGCAAGGCAGGCAAAGTGCAGGCAGGCAGGTATGGCAGGCAGCACAGGCATGTGTACAGGCAGGCAGCAGTGCAGCAGCAGCAGGCATGCACACAGGCAAGGCATGGAAAGAGTGCACAGGCAGCATGGTAGGGTGGGGTTATAGCAGGAAGAACTGCAGGTGTGGTGGCAGGTGGGGTAGGTAGGGGAGGAAGGCACAGGCAGGTGTGCGTGTGCATGGATCGTCCCGGGCAGGCAGGTGGTGGCAGGCAGGTGTGTAGGCAGGTGGCAGGTAGGTAGGTAGGTAGGTGGCAGAGTAGGGAAGGTGGTGGGCAGGGTGGTAGCAAAGGGTGGTAAGATGGTGGGGCACCAGCAGGTAGTGGTGGTGGTGGTGGTGGTAGGTAGTAAAAGGGGTAAGGGTGGTAGGGTGGTGGTAGAGAAGGCTGTGGGGTGGGGAGAGGAGAAGGCGAGAGAGGAGGCCGCAGATCCACAAACCCATCCCTCCCAAACCAGTTGGACCAGCATGTATTGTTTCTGTATTGTTTCATTAATTTTTTTTTTTTTTTTTTTTTTTTTTTTCCTGTTTTTTTAGATGTGATCCTATGGATAAACCCTATTTTTGATTTGATTTGGATTGATCCTAGACTGGAAGAGGGTAAGCCAGTGAGAGGGAGAGAAATCACACACACCAAAGTTAGAGTCAAAAGGAAAGTTTATTAAAGGAGAAAAGCAAAGACTAGAGCAAGCAAAGACAAAAACCCAAGACAAAGAAAAGAAGCTCCGAGTTTTCGGGGATCCAGTTTACATAACATTCTTTAGTTCTTGTGGTGAGTTAGAGTTTAAAAACTTTGTTTACCCATCTCCTTTGATACTAACATACAGTGAGGAAAGGAAGGGGAAGAATAAGAAGCATGAAGGGCCTGTTGGAAGTTCTCTGATTTTAGCCAGAGGGAATGAATGATTTTATTTGTGTAGGGCACCACTTAAAGACTGTTTTTCCCAGCTTCCCTTCACAGTATGGGGAATGGGTTGTCAGCAATCCCAGCGGAAGCCTTCCTTTGTTCTGCAGGTGTCCTCCTGGCCTGGCTGCAGCGCTGATCAGCATATTGCAGTCTCTGAATGCAGCCTGATTTAACATTTTAGTTGTCTTGCCTCCTCTCTACATTACCTTCAACATAGATACGTTCTGTATACATGACAGACACACAGGAAAACTGAGTAACTCTCCGAAATGGCCAAAGACACCACCCTACATACCACCCCTAGCTAGAGACAAAAGATATTTGGGGATGAAGGCCGGTTATGGGAGGTTATCAGGCAAAGCACAGTCAACAAGGGTCCGATTGTTATGCAGATTTAAGTCCTTGCCTTCTCCACTGATGAGAGTTTGCAGGTTTGGTCATTTTTCCCTTCAGGATACAAAGAGGGAGACACCCTTAGAGATGGAGATTTCCCTTATAAATGTAAATGTCTCTTATAAAAGGATAGCCTTTACTCAGATTTCACAGCTTTTCCTGTGTCTGCAGTTACTTAGAAATAACCAGCTGAAGATAATCCTTATGCCAAAGAGGCGTATTTTGGAGCGGCAAATTCTGCTCCCCCTCATTGCTTTAATGATCTATTGCTGTTGTTTTGAAATTCTTAATTTTATAACAAGGGGCCCTGCATTTTCTCAAATTATATAGCTAGTCCTGCTCTTATACACCAGGAAGAAAATTAACTTTCCATTTCTTATTTATAACACCATCAAGCTGCACAAAAAGTTTGACAATAAGGAAAGTTAAATGACTTATTCCTATGTATAGCTCCACAAAAATGTTTCCTATTGAAGGGGAGCAGAATGCACTGTCTCAAAATGTGCCACTTTGGCATGTGTATTATTTTGAGCTAAAGGCAATCAAGGCCCAAAGACTCCGGAAGAGCTTTTAACTCCCCCTTAACTGCCTAAAAGAATTTGACATTAGGCCTGGTCCAGGAAGAGAGCTGTCACCAGAGATAACTACAGAGTATGAGCTAAGTCCTGCTTGTCCAAAGTCCTGTGTCCCATTGTCTCTGCATGGCATGGCAAATGTTCGTTTACGAACATTTGTTCTTCCCAACTTCCTGTTTTCCTTCTCTTTTAAGTCCCAAATCCCTTCCCCTTTCTCCTTAGTTCAAGATGGCATATAAGCCTCAGCTGCATGATTGTCTTCGAGTCTCTCATGTGTACAAAATGAAATGTTTTTCTCCTATTAATCTGTATCATGTTAGTTTAATTATTAGACCAACCAAAAGAACCTAGAAGGGTAGAGGAAAATTTTCATTCCCTATGCCATATTTTTTTATCTCTTGAGCTTGGTTTGACTGAAGGAAATTAAAAAGAGGAAAGCTCTTTAAATTATGTTTAAGTTTATGGAACGTCCCCCTACCACCAATTGCAGAAATAGACTAGCAAGAGTCGTAGATGCTCAACTACAAGTATTAAAGGGTATTTTTGTCCTCTTACTGGAAATACAAAAATACTTCACTCATAAAAGTAATCTTAATATTTTATAGTGTTATGACAGTATTGAGAATTTAAAACCAAATCATAATTATATGCTATTTGCATAGTTATAACTTAGTTATTTTCCGGTCAAAATGAAATACTTTCAAAGTACTAAATTAAACATTTCCTAGGAATTCACCCAGTGATTCACATAGAAGGCAGAAGTGTGCTGATTTTGTTACCGGAGAGTGGGGTCCTCTCCCGGCGCGTTGAACAGGTACTTGATGTCTCGAACAAAGAATTGAGCAAGACACCGAAGTACAGTAGGAAAAAAGTTTTATTTGAAAGGAAAGTACACTTGCTGACATGGAAGAGACCCTTGAGCAAAAGAAACTTGGCTCAAAAAGGCCTCATAACAAAGACTTCAGGGTTTTTATCTCTTTTAGCTGTGGGTGGTTACCTTTCTTAGAGGAGTGGGCTTCCTTGATTGACAACTAAGATCGACAGGACTCAGTGAGTCATCATTTTGCCTTCTGCGCATGTTTGTTCCCAGAATTCAGTCTGTTATAATGATATTAATGAACTTCCGGGCATATGCATCATATTATAATGATGGTATAATGAGGCTCAGGTGAGTTGAAGGTCGTTGGGGTCTTCATTGCGCAGGTGCCAGTGACTGGCTTAAACTGGTA